>NW_021703776.1:68106323-68297001 GCF_005190385.1 Monodon monoceros | reverse complement strand
AAAAAAAAAAAAAAAAAAAAAAAAAAAAAGTGCAACTGTTTCTTCTGGAGGAATCTAAAAGTCTTTCCTTTAGACAGTAGCACATAAGATGGAATCACTGGCTCTCAACTGAGTATCACCTAGGAAGCTCTAAAAACTACCTATCCCTGAGCCTGGCCCCCATTCAAATAAAATCAAAATCTCTGGAAGGAGGGGCTTAGTAATAGACCCCTATGGGATTCTCATATGCAGCCAGAGTGAAGACCACAGGTTTAAGGAACAGTGGGATATTGACAGGTGCATTCCGGGCAGAGGAAATTAAAGAAGCAAATGCCCAGCTGGGAAGAACCTACGTTCTGTTTGACTAGAGAGAAGGATATGAATGCAAAAGATGGGGGAGCTAGGCAAGAAAAGCAGCTTAAGCAACCTCACTGGGCATCTTTCATGTCAGTGTGGGAATCTGCAGTTAATTTTGTTGTCAGTGGGAAGGACTCAAATGATTTTGATGGGGGAAGGAGGAATAGATATTTGTGCTTTAGATAGGTGAATCTGGCAGCATTTTGAGATAAAAATGATCTGCTGTATAGATCACTGGAGAAGGGAAGGCCCATAAGGGATGAATTTTAAGGGTCTAGACCCGAGTTTCTCAAAGTAAAATCTGCAGGCTCCTAGGGGTCCCCCTAGACCCTTTTGGGGGAGGGTCTGCAAAGACAAAGCTATTTTCATAATACTAAGATGTTATTTGCCTTTTCCACTGGGTTTGGCATTTGTATTGATGGTGCCAAGGCAATGCTGGGAAAACTTTTGGTGCCTTAGTACAAATCAAGGCCATGGCATGGAGCTGTAGTCCTTGTATTTTTCACTTCCATGCACCTACAGAAAAAAATACTAGTTTCACTTAAGAATATCCTTGATGGACCAGTAAAAATCTCAAATCTCAGGTTCACATCTTTTTAATATTCTGTGTGACGAAATGGGAAACACTCTTCTAAAGCACCTTTTTTTTTTTTTCTTTTTTTGGTTGTGCCACGTGTGGCATGCGGGATCTTAGTTCCCTGACCAGGGACTGAACCAGTGCCCCCTGCATTGGAAACGTGGAGTCCTAACCATTGGACCACGAGGGAATTCCCTCCTAAAGCCCTTCTGCTACATGCTAAACAACATTGGTTGTCTTGAGGAAAAGCGCTTCTGCAAATGTTTGAGTTGCGAGCTGAACTAGGTGCTTTATTCCAAGGAACATCCTTTTTACATGGAAGACAAACTGACATATTATAGTCCCTCAGTCTTGGGTATTTGGCAGACATTTTCTTGGAAATGAACATCACGAGCCTGTCACTTCAAGACATTTGACAGCAGTTATTGCCAATGATAAAATTTGCCCTCTTGAGAAAAGTTAGAGTTAAAAAAGTTTTGTATCTGCCTCTGTGATCCTATTGCATACCAATACTTTAAAACTTTTCGGATGAGATTTATGATATTTTGTTATTGTATAATGAGATGCATGAGCATTTGCAAGTGCTGTATTACTAAGTGAACCAGTGTTTTCTAATATTGGTCATGGGGAGTGACCGTGTCACGAGGGCTTGACCGGGATGGCTTGTGTATTCATGCCTTAATTCAGGGAACACAGTGAGGTAGGTCAGATTTGCAGGATTTGGCCCCTGCATGAGGGATGGTCAGTCAGAAAGCCCAAAACTACACAGATGTTTTGACCTCATGGACTTAGAAAGCAGTAGCCCTTTTAATGAAAAATGGAAGTCAACCAGGGGAGCTGGTGGGGGAGGAGGGAGGGTAAAGGAAAATTATGTTCTGCTTTTGGCTGGATCCTGATATGAAATTTTCTTAATCCTTCATCACATCTTCTGAAAAGAAGCTAAACTTATTGAAGCTTTTCTGTTTGGGGATGACTTTATGGAGTTAGATGTAGAGAAATCAATTTTCAAAGATTTTTTCCTTTTCTTACGTTAATAGTCATAATTTTCCTTTTCGTTGCCTTTTAAAATCTTTTATGGTGCCAAAAATCAACCCACTTTGGGCTACTGACCTCATCGTCTGAACCCCTGAATTTTGCATAGCTGCCTTCGCAGCCCTGCTGGTTCACCAGGGTCCCAGTTCTTCTATTGCTTCTGCTCACTTGGGACTTTTCTTCCTGGTCTCAGACACTGGTCATTGTATTTGAGAACTCCGGAGCAGATCTCCCTGGTTTTTAAATTGCTAGAACTGGCCTATGCCCCACTTTGCCTCAGGAATTCCCTAATAATGGAGTCTTTCACCATAGCCTCTGACCTAATTTGTTGCGTTTTTTTGTTTGTTTTTGTTGTTTTTAATTTGCAAGCTTGTTTTCATTGAATACGTGGTAGTGTAATTTTTTATTTTCCTACTGGTAACCCACCACTGCCTTCCAAGGATCCTAGTTGTGGAAAATCTGTGGTTTGCTGAGCGTAGAATCAGCTCTCTCACAGTGATAGCCTGTCATGTCCTTGAAGACAGTGTTAAGTGCCAGGTGAAGGGTACAAGATAAGAGGTAGAAACCGGGATAGAACTAAGTTTTTCTGTATAAGAAAGTGGGGGAGATTTCAGAGGTGCCTGAAAAGGTCCCCGAGGGGGGACAAAAGCCAAGGAGATTCAAAGACCTCTTATGGAAAGGTGAAGAGAGAGGAGACTGGTGGCGGGAGGCTGAAAAGAAAGAATTGAGAAGAGCTCTGCCTACAGGGCTTGCTGTGACCGTGCGGGTGTAAACACACTGGCACTTCTCTCACTTCTCTCTGTGAAATCTTTAGTAAAATTCACTTCCTCACAGTTTACTTGGAGGAATCTTCTTTTTTTATTTTTGAAAGTACCTCACGATTTTTTAATTAATTATTTTTGGCTGCGTTGGGTCTTCATTGCTGTTCAAGGGCTTTCTCTAATTGCGGTGAGCGGGGGCGACTCTCCGTTGCGGTGCGTGGGCTTCTCATTGTGGTGGCTTCTCTTGTTGCGGAGCACGGGCTCTAGGCACACGGGCTTCAGTAGCTGCAGCACGTGGGCTCAGTTGTTGTGACTTGTGGGCTCTAGAGCGCAGGCTCAGTAGGCGCACGGGCTTAGTTGCTCCACGGCATGTGGGATCTTCCTGGACCAGGGCTCGAACCCGTGTTCCCTGCATTGGCAGGCGGATTCTCAACCACTGCGCCACCAGGGGAGTCCCAGGAATCTTCCTGATGAATGTGGAAAACTCTTCTTCCAGGTTGGGGCTGAGGAGCAACGTGGAGGCCCTTGGAGAGTATTCGGTGGATTGTGTAGACTACTCATTCCTCTTCTTTATGAATGAAGAAGTCTGTGCTTAATGAAAATAGCTAGTGATCTGAGGTTAGACAGGCAGGTCATGCTCTGTCCAGAAGAGGAACTTCAGCCCTAACCCTTACATGTAGAACCAGGGCCTCTCCAGGGTCCTATCACTGGAGTTCTGAGAGCAAAAGCCAAGGATGGTAACTGAAGTATCATGGAGTGATAGGTTTTCTGAATAAACACTTCATAAACATTAAAACTATTCAATGAAAAATTGCAAAAGATGTCTAACTATGTAAAATAGAAATTACTGGTTGGAATTAAATAAAGAGATAACAAATGACTAGCAAAAATGCCCCACGTAGGCAGAAGCTCTATGTATGGTAACTGATGTCAATGCGAACTAATGATTTCCACCAGTTTGTAAAATGGCAGTGTTTTTCTCAGCCTGATGGAAACAGCATTGAGACCAGGACTCCCACCTATGTCCTGAGGACAAGCAGGCAGAAATAACTGGAACTAAGGCAGTCCCTTATCCCCTCCCCACATAAGGGAGTGTCTTCATGTCTACTGCTCACACCTCAAGACATTCCTAGCCAGTCTGGGACCCTTGAGGTGGCTCCATTCTTCCCTAGGGAGCTTGCATCCCCTCCTTAGTGTCATCTGGTTTACGTTAATGCTGTCAAGAACCAGCTATTGGGCTTCCCTGGTGGTGCAGTGGTTGAGAGTCCACCTGCCGGTGCAGGGGACACGGGTTCGTGCCCCGGTCCGGGAGGATCCCACATGCCGCGGAGCAGCTGGGCCCGTGAGCCATGGCCACTGAGCCTGCACGTCCGGAGCCTGTGCTCCGCAGTGGGAGAGGCCACAACAGTGAGAGGCCCGCGTACCGCAAAAAAAAAAAAAAAAGAACCAGCTATTGAGGCAGGACCAGGTGCCCCAGATGTGAAGAGCTGAAAGGGCCAACTCTTCCTGTGCCCAGGTGACATCACGTGTTGTGGGTGCTTTTCAGAAATGACTGCACCCTTTTCCTCATGTGGGTCACCTGCACATCCTGCACTCTGCTATGTGAAGACCCGAGGGTGGATGTCGGAAGGGTGAGGGGAGCTTGGAGGGGAGGGATAGATGGGACATAGGTGGGACTTCTTGCTGAGGTCCAGGCGTGTTCCGAATGGGGAAGATGCAGGCAGCTGCATGTGCATCTCACTGTGGGAGGTGAGTTGCATGGAGCCCACGGGACAGGCTCCTCCTGTAGCATGTGAACTGCACCCACGCTCCAGCTGAATACCTGTCTGATTTCCCTGAGCACGGACCCTGGGTCTATTGTGAGAGTGTCTAAAGGATGGGAGTGGGGAGTGTTTGATCTGAAAAGGCTGCAGTCAGCAAGTTACCCCAACCAGGAACAACATTGCCTCTGAAAACAGGACCACTGTCTTCTTGGCTCAGAGATTTATGGATGACCCCCACTGTGCATGATGCTTGACAGATTCAGCCTTTAACCTGCCTCGTCTGCTGATGAAGGTGGCCCGGAGATCTGTCTGCCATGTGGCCCTTCCCTAGACAGGCCCAGTGTCCAGGGCCTGATACCGGAGTAATAACGCATAAATGTTTCCTATTCTATTTAGTTTAGTTTCTTGACATATAATAATCTAGTCATGTCTTTGAAGCCTAAGGCTCTGAGATGGATGGGTGCATGGTAGACCTGCATCACCCCAGACTCAGTCCACAGAGTGAGGCATGTGAGTGGAGAGATGAATGTCCCTGTACATATTTTTATGAAATATTCTTTGCCTTGGAATTTTATTCTAATCATAATGGAGTTCTGCAAGTGTTAACAGTGTTTTAAGACAAGATTTCCTAGTATTTCAGTTTTTTTTAAACCTTTATTGGAAAGATATCTGTTAATTTATTACATTTTAATGAAAAAAAAAACCAAAACAAAACCCAGTGTCAGGAGATTGGAGGCTCATATTCATGTTTGGCGGTCCTTTGGCTTTTCTGGGAGGCCATCCACAAATGACTTTCCTTCTGGATACAATATTGCATCCAAAGATGATTTTTAATGCAGCTTAACAGAAAAATATTGCTATATATAGAAATGCACCCTGGTTGCTCACAAATATGTGGCTTTTGTTCAATAACCAGCCTGTCCAAACTTTCTTAAAACCTGAGGACCTTCCTTTTCTGCTGAGATGCAATATCCCTAAAAATCAGTACATTCTTATTTTTAGTTCAGTAGTTTTACCTTGAGAGAGCAGGTGGCCCAGGAGTCTATCCTGAAAGCTTGTTGCATTTATGTGAGAGTTGGATTGCCTGACTTTATAGAGAACAGTCCTGCTTTTTATATTTTAGGCTTACCATATATTTTTTTTCCTTCTCTGTGTCTCATTTGGGGCTGCGGAGGAATTGAGTTGGCCAGTGGCTTAGCCCTCAGTGTTGTCTCCTCCTTAATCCTAACTGGAGGGAAGAAGCCTGATCAGCAAAGATCTTTCATCTTGTCTGTTTGGCAATCGCGAAAGAGTTCCCCTGTTGTTCACCTTTGGGTGTGGGTTTGTTTTGCTTGGGGAAATGGCAGCGGAAGGCGGGAAGAGGACTTTTGGGAGCCAGCGCTACAGTGCTCGTGGGCACCCTGCCTGCCCGTTTGCTCCACTTGGGGAAACCTCGGCCTCCTGGCCACGCCACTGGGATGTTGTCAAGTGGCCAGAGAGGTGGGTTTTTTCTCTTCAATGAAGGAAACTTCTCTTTCTGAGAGAAATCCTTCAAGAACGACAAAGCACTTTCTTCTCACATCAGTCATTTGAAATGGGGTTATGATTAGGGTTTTTTTCTCTCTCCTTTTCTCCTCCTCCAATAAATAAAACTAGACCAAGTACTGGAAGTGATTGGTCACCTTTACACCCCTGGTTCCTAGCAGCATGCAGAAATAAGGTGTCTGACTTTATTTACTGTACATTAAAATTCCCTACATTCTACTAGATTATATCCCTAAGAAGCAGGATTACAGCATCCATTTTCATGGATGCGATTTAGCAGTTGTTGGGTTTCTCCTCACATTGGAATGCAGTAATATGGGTATTTTGATATTTGTCTTCAATAAATAGAAAGGATGTGATGAACGGTTAGCTCCTGAAGTAGGTTTTTAGTTTGTTTTGATATCAGTGGAAACTTACTGTGTTTGGCCAATGTTCTTCTAGTGACCTAAGTTTTAAATACCCTTTTAATTATCTAAGTTTCACTGGGGTCTGCAAATTAAGGGAGTATAAATAAATGACTTGTTGCCAGGACAGTGTTCTAACAGTATCCTCAATGCTCTCATAATAAATAGTGTAGTTAATGGTCTAAAATATTACACCTTCTCATTTATTGAGAAGGTGTAATAATTGAGGTGGAAATTTCAGTTCTGAAGGAGTGTGTCTCCTTGACTTGTACTGTCAAGCTTAGAAGCATAGCACGCTTCTAATGAGGAATTTGTTTAGGTCAGTCGTTTTCTATTCAGTTTCCTAGAAAGATATGTATCACTCCAGTGTAGTGTGTGACACCTAACGGATTATGTAACGAATATGCATTTAGAATTCGGGTTAGTATCCTTTTTTAGAGAGTGACATTTATTTTTGCAAACTCTTCAGAATTCAGATGAGCTTGCAGTGAAATAGTATCACTGTCTATCTAAGGATGTAATCCGAGAAGTGTTTGTATTATGCTAATCTTAGACTCTTTATAATAAATGTATACTTAGAACTTTAGTGTGTGTGTTTTGAAAAAGAAAAACTGAGAAACTTTATTAACTTCATTGCCTTATACAAGACTCTTCTCCATATTGAGAAATAATCATTCATGTTGCACTCAAAGGCTGTATAATTGACAATTTATTTCTTTTATGTGCGGCCCTGCCTCTACGAAATTCGGGATAAATTCCTCATGCTGACATTCAAAGACCTTTGCTGTATGACTTTAATAGGATCTCACTTCCTTGCCCACAGGAAAACAGAGTGTCACCAAACTGGGCTACTGGCTGCTTTCCGAATGGCCTACTCTTTGCTACCCTGGAATTGTGGCTTATTCCTGGAATGATTTCTTTCCCCACTCTTCCTGCACCTTTATGTTTCAGAATTCCACCCATCCATCCCATGAGCTTCTTCTATGAAATCTCTCCTGATTCCTTTAATTAAATAAAATATCACTTTCCTCTTATGGTATGTATCATTACTCCCCCTACAGAGTGGCTTTATTATTAGTCTTCCATGGTGACCATAACAAAATACCACAGACTGGGTGACTTAACCTACAGAAATTTATTTTCTCACAGTTCTGGAGGCTGGAAGTCCAAGATCAAGGTGTCAGCAGGGTTGGTTTCTCCTGAGGCCTCTCTCTTTGACTTTCAGAGTTCCCTTTGTGTCCTCACATGGTCTTTTTTTTCTGTGCATACATCTCCCTTGTATCCTGGGATCTCTTCCTCTTAGAAGGACATCAGTCAGATTGGGTAGGGCCCCCCCCCCATATGACCTCATTTAACTTTAATTACCTCTGTGAAGGCCTTGTCTCCAAATACAGCCACATTCTAAGGTCCTGGGGGTTAGAACTTCAACATATGCATTTTGGGGAAACACAGTTCAGTCCAAAACAGTGGCTCTTTGTATACATTACATGTCTTCTCCTCTTTCATTTCTCTGATTAGATTGTGAGGTATTTGAAGGTAAGGCCTTGTACAAATGGGCTTATAGGATCTTAGTATAATGCCTTATACGTAATAGTCTATAAATATCTGCTGGATTTAATGTTAATTAAATCAACTCTTCAAAAATTTAGTGTAGTTATTATGCTTTTAAGGAAGTGATCTGTGGCCAAAACAGGGTACTTAAAATTTCTTTATGGATTTAGCCAAATGCTGCCAAGTAATTTATAAAACAAAACATTGCCAGAATACTATGTTACTCTTCTCGTGCTTTTTCCTTCAGACTTAAGTAATGCTCATTGTTCTTTTGCACACATATCCTCTCTCGGTCTTCTAAACTCAAGGTGAAAATAGAAGTCAAGACAGAACTTAATACACGTACCTTTTAAATCCATACAGGAATCTTCGCTGCCTTTGGCAGTCGTTCTCTGCTTTCGACTGGCAAATGTTAAATAATGCTTGGGTGTAACAAGCCAATACACTCAGCTCTCTGTAGCTAGTGACATCAAAGACCTCATCAGCAAGCCATGCTACTCAGAATTAGATGTTCCTTGGGAATATTTTTGAAGTTATCATTGGTTAGGTTAAGAAAGTCATTATTCCCATTTTAAAAACCCGTAGGGTTCCGAGCATTTCTGCCAACCTCCAATGTGTGGATTCCTGGATGCACTGTCAAACACATGTCTGTGTGTCAGTGGAGAATTTTTGCTGCTGCCCAAGAAGATGTATTGTTCAGCCCACAGTCTCCTCAGAGCCCCATGTCTGTGTGGATGCTTTGTTTGCAAGGGTCTGGTTCAATTTCTCAACTTGATTTGCAAGGTGCTGCTCTGCCGTCTGCTACTCTGATCCTCTGTGTGTTTATAGAGTTGTCCTCATCAGAGGAATATCAGTTTCTGGGCGCAGATTAGAGTGTACCCTCAGCCTTTCTGACAACCAGCTTTTATCAGAAACCTGCCTTAGGAGAAAGGGGCATTTAGTGTGCCTAAAGACTTGTATCCGTTCACGCCTCAAAGTATCAGGTCCCTTTAGAGTCCATGGCTGCCCCCCTGAGCTGATCCTGAAGATTTTGCTCTCTTCTCTTGCTAAAGGCTGCATATGTGTCTTAGTCTGATCAGACTGCTGTAACAAAATACCACAAACGGAGTGGCTTATAAACAACAGACATTTATTTCTCACAGTTCTGGAGGCTGGGAGGTCCAAGATCAGGGCACTGGCAGGTTTGGTGTCAGGTGAAGGCCCACTTTCTGGTTAATAGAAGACTGTCTTCTCACTGTATCCTCACGTGGTGGAAGGAGGTGTAGGGCGCTTTCTCGGTTGTCTTTTATAAGGGCACTAATCCCAGTCATTAGGGCTTTGCGCTCATGACCTAGTCACCTCCTAATACATCATGTTGGGGGTTAGGATTCAGCATATGAATTTTGGGGGGACATAATTATTCAGACCATAGCAATTAGGAACTGCCCATTAGAATCTGCTGTAGAGTCCACTGCCCATTACATGCCTTCCCATCCTTCATAGAACCGTAAAGATTCTTATATTTCTCGTAATGTTTGGAGGCTTTATGTCTTTGCTTCAAGGAAGCTTAGCACCAAATTTGAAACTTCATCATGGTTATTCAACTCATGTAGTTATAATGTTTGCATTTTAATTTTGTTCTCCTGATGATTTAAAAAGATTATTTTCAGATAATTATACACTAGTAAAAAGTTGTGAAAATAATACAGAGAAGTCCTGTGTACCCATTACTCAGCTTTTCTCATGCTTTGGGTCTACTTTTTTCATTTCTTTCTTTTTTAAAAAAATTTATTTATTTATTTTTGGCTGCGTTGGGTCTTCGTTGCTGCACATGGGCTTTCTCCAGTTGCAGCGAGTGGGGGCTACTCTAAGTTGTGGTGTGTGGGCTTCCCATTGCGGTGGCTTCTTTTGTTGTGGAGCACGGGCTCTGGGCGCAAGGGCTTCAGTAGCTGTGTGCGGGCTCAGTAGTTGCGGCTCGTGGGCTCTAGAGCGCAGGCTCAGTAGCTGTTGCGCACAGGCTTAGTTGCTCCGTGGCATGTGGGATCTTCCCGGACCAGGGCTTGAACCCGTGTCCCCTGCATTGGCAGGCGGATCCACTGAGCCACCAGGGAAGCCCTGTGTCTACTTTAAAAAAAAAAAATTTCATGTTTTATTTTAGGAGATTTTAGATTTTCACACTGAATTTTAAATTTGTTTGCATAAACTTATTGCTTCGTTCTTCATTGTAATTTTCCATAATTTATTTAGAGAAAGTGATAAATAAGGAAAAATAATAGAATCTGTCATGTATGAGTTAATTTAAGCATGTTTCAGATCACCTTCCAAGGTGAAAGGGATTAGGAGTTTTTCTCCTCAGATACAAGCATAGAATAATGTCCTCAATATGGTCTCTGACGTGTTTCTGTTAATGGCCAGTCTTTCCTGTTTTTTAATGATCCAGTAGATTATTAAGCTAATAGTCTCAAGGTAATAATCGAAAATGATGCTTTAATCCCTTTCTTGAGCCATAATATTCTTGAAACTGTCATCCCCCAAACATTACTGATCTCACCCTTGTTGGAACCCATTTACTGTTTAGTATTGATAGATCACACCATTTGGCATTGGGGTAATTATATACTATCTTATATTTTTCCAAAGTTACTTTTTAGTCTTTTCTCCCCCATCCGCTACCCCAGATTATAAGCATTTTGAAACTTCTGCCTTAGACTTTTTATATTCTTTCTATATTCCTTAGCACAGACTTAAAATACAGGAGGTCATTTGGATATTTTTCTCCTAAAAAGTGGTGTTTTATACTTGCCCATTCTAAGTCATGCTGTACAATATGTGGGAGCGGGCGGAGCAGATTCCTTCTGATGACTGGTTCTCTGGGGTTGTTAGCAGCCAAGGTTAATCGTGAGTTTTGGCGCTTCCCCTGCAGTCAGAGAGCCAAGTTTCATAAGCCATGGCCTACAATTATGTGCAAAGAAGCTGTAAAGGTTGTGAGTTGGGAGTTTTACCCCCGCTTCCTCTTAGAGGGCCCTCCCTACTCTATGATTCATTTGCTAATGGAGAGAGCAGGGCTGGTTAATGAGGCATTCTATTTGAGTGGTGTACTTAAAAGTAATTCAGTAATAATTGCTGCGTGTTACGATTCATATTCCAGAACACACAGTAGCAATAACACATCTGTTGTGAAAGTACCATTATAAGATCGAGAGGCCATTAACCTACCAACCCTGTCTTCTCTAATGACCACAATTTCAGGAAAAAATTCAATACTGTCGTCTTTCTAAAGAGCCTGCCCTGCAGGCACTGGCCTCAGCACTGAGAAGTGTGTTGCGGATGGGGTGCAGGAGCTTGGGTTTACTCTCCTTGTCCTCAGGCTGGTAAGGTGGGTCCACCTCTGAGAAGTTGGCCCTGTGTCATGTCCCGAAGGGATAGGCAGGACTGGGCCCCTGGTTTCAGAAAAAGCGCGATTGTTTAGGGCTGTTCTTAGGGCAGGAGCACTCATGAGTTTATCTTTTTAAAAAAAATCCTATAAATGGACCATCTTTCACCAATCTACCCTATCCCAAGACTGAGCCCTTGGTTTTAAGGGCCATGAACAAATATTCTGCAGCTCTGATTCCCCTGAGTAAATAGGCCTCCTGCCCAGGCTAAGAGGTGGCCCATTGGGCTTTCCCACTGGCTCTCAGGGGCCTGGGGCTGGGATTAGAAAGGGAGGAAGGAGATGATCTGAATTTGTGATTATGACTTCTCTGGACTCAAGTTCCCATTCATTTTTCAGCCCTTTTGCATCTGTAGTCATAGGAAAATTCCACCTTGTTCTTACTTTACATTGGCTCTCTGAACTTTGGGGGTTTTAACCTGAGAATTAGAAAACCTAATCATGTGCTATTGTCCTGTAGTATTGTGGGAAAATGGATATAATTGATAAGTTTAAAAAATGGCAGTGTTTCATGTAACTTGAGTTAATTTTGTAGCTATTTTAAGTGACTTCTTTGCTGTCATAGGTGAACTCATGCGTGTGCACAAGTCAGCATTACCAGAGGCAGAAGGCTAGGCATCTGTGGGTTTGCTTCCTTTCAATAAGAAAACCCTTTAAAAAAAATTGAACTTGTGATTTTATTAATACTTTAAAAGATTTTATTAGTATAGAGTAACCAGAATTCTGAAAGGGCCAATCCACTGTGTAAATGTTAATTTCCAACACGCAGCATGTTCATAATGCTTAAAGATAACTTTCTAAGTGTTTAACGTGTATTAACTCAGTTATTCCTCATGACGTGCACCAGCTAGGTACCTTTCCTAAGGACTAGAAGATGGCAGGGCTGGGATTTGAACCTTGGCAGTTTGTTCTGGAGTTTTTCTTCTTTATCACCGTGCTGTGCTTACTTTTAGAACTCACGATGTTTCTAGCTTTCTCTTTCTTCCTCACCCACTTCTCAGTGTCTCAGCCACTTGCTCACTAATCTTACATTTACTGAGACCTGCTATTAATTAGGTGGTGTGGTTGAGTATATGTCCTGTCCTCAAAAACCTCAGACTAGCAGTGGGAGACAGATACATAAATAGTTGTAGAGCAAGGAGCATTTGAATTCAGGAAGTAGAGCAAGAACTGTTGGAGGGGTTGAGAGGAGAAAGACAGACCCACTCTGTTGGGGAAAGAGGGGGGAGCATGTGAATCTCAGGAAAGACCTCAGAGCACCAGCATTTAAAGGAAGGCAAAGGATAAGGGCTGGGCAAAAAAAGACCTTAGGAAATATTAGTCAGTGGGCATAAAATGTAGAAAGTTCAGGAATGAACTACAGTTCTATTTGAAGGCAAAAGGAAAAGTGAGTGTATTTGCCAATAGGGGAAAGGCAAAAAAATTATGGTTGGGAAGTGAAATATTGGAGTTAAAAATACCAAGGGAGAGGGGTTCTGAGGGATTTCATTGTGTAGAGAATCATAACAACAATAAATATCAAATTCAACCGAGAATTGCTTCAGGAAGTTGGCACTGGGTCATGACTTTTCTAGGGCTGATTGGTAGCCTTTGTAATAAGCTGTTTTATTGGTGCCATTTGTCTTTTGACATAAAAGTACTTGGTGCTAAGCAACTGCATGTAAAAATCAAGCCTTCCTTCTTCATAGCACATACTTCAACTCCCTGAGGACCAGAGCTATGATGTAGGCAGGGTCACCATCATCTTGATTCAAAAAACATTTTGAGGTATGTATTATAGACGAATTTCTTAACTAGCATGTGAAATATATAGTAAGTCAGCATGACCTTATACTGGGATAATGGTGCTGAATTTATACCTGGGCCCTCTCTGCCTGTGATAAAATTACTTGTTAATTCTTAGTAGGTGATTTTTTTGTTTGTTTTTTGGTGGATTGCTGACTGTAATAATTCTTATCTTTAGAAGTGATGCCAAAAGTAAAATCTTCTCACTGTGTGTGTTCCATAACACACACACACATTCAGTTCCTGGGAGACCCTCACACTTTTAACAAGTGCTTTACATAGTTACCAATACCTGAATTGTAACTATATCAAAGCATTCTATGAAATGCTTCATGCATAATATAATATTCCTTATTCAAAGTTGGAAGGAGGTATGATAGTTGGCATATGTAGGTTTGAAACACAGCTCATTTTCATTGCCAGAATTTATTTTTGTTATACTATTCCATGGAGTCTGAAAATAAAGATATGATTGTAAAATTATAATAACCTAGAACTAAGAGAATAAAATACTATTTGTGAGTCCTTGTTTTGCAAATATTTAACAGTGTTTAATTTGTACAAAAAAATCCACAAAAACAAAACCTGTTCGTTATTTTTTGTTGATTTTTAATTTTTATATCTTTCCAACAGTTATGTCAGTAGTAATATATTAATGGGCTCAAATACCTCCAAATATATTTATAAATGTGAGAGAGGGGGTAGTTTTATCTGCTATTGTGTCCATCTAGCTACTTGTCTATTTAATTGCATCTTTTATTATTATTTTTTTAATTTATTATTTATTTTTGGCTGCGTTGGGTCTTCGTTGCTGCGTGCGGGCTTTCTCTAGTTGCGGTGAGTGGAGGCTACTCTTCGTTGCGGTGCGTGGGCTTCTCGTTGTGGTGGCTTCTTTTGTTGTAGAGCATGGGCTCTAGGCGCGTGGGCTTCAGTAGTTGTGGCTCGTGGGCTCTAGAGCGCAGGCTCAGTAGTTGTGGCACACAGGCTTAGTTGCTCCGCGGCATGGGGGATCTTCCCAGACTAGGCCTCGAACCTGTGTCCCCTGCATTGGCAGGCAGATTCTTAACCACTGCGTCACCAGGGAAGCCCTGTTACTTTTCTTATGTGTACATATTATGGGGTTTCTTCGTACTTTGTTGATTTAAAGACAAGTTTTTCTGATTGACGTGTCTGTATAAGGTCTGTCAACCTAAAAGAAAATAGTGTTTTTTCATGGATTCAGTCAATCATTCTATCAATGTTAATGAATGTCCACCATGTGTTAGGATAGTTGCTTAGTGGTGAACAGAACTGTCACCTTCCCTTACCTCATGGAACTTACAATGAGGTCCTGGAGACAGGCATCGAATAAGTTAACAAACAAGTAAATACAAATTATCAATTGTGCTTAGGAATAAACTATTTTTTCCTGTTGAAGAGTAAAAGGGGCTATTATTAAAGAGAGGCATGTGTCTGGAGGATCATACTGTAGACGTGGTCATCAGGGCTAATGTCTGCTGCTATTTCTGTGGACTTTTATTTATTTGCCTTTCTAGACTCTAAATGGTAGTAGTCAGTTTTAGGAATTTAAATTTCTTCTGCACTTCTTCTTTTTAGGTGTTGTGAAAGTATTTCTTGGATTATTTAAAGTTCAGTGTATGTTAATTTGGGTCTAGTATTTATCTTATCTCAAATTGTGTGATGTGTATATTAAACTATTCACTGCTAAAGGAAGTGATATAATTTGATTATAAAATATATATAATTTATAGAATAAAAAATAAAATTTCCTTTAGTGGTAAATAGTTTACTTTTTCGAGAATTTGAGTAGAGGAATATGGATTATCTTTGTTTTTTGTTCTTTTTTTTTTTTTTTAGCACTTAGGACTTTTAATTTTGGCATTTGCTCACATGTAAGCAGTTTCTAATAATTGTGCAGGATGGAGACATTTGAGACACAGGCGGAAGAGAAAGAAAGCATTTCCTAAAAGAGCATACTATTTTCATGGCATATTTAAAGCCCTGGTTATATAACAAAATTTCCATGCTGAAATACACAGTGGAATCCTCTGAGTTCTACCAAAACTTTTCAGCTTCCTATGGGCAAACCTCTGGTGTCCTAAACTCTGTTAGAATTCGGAGTTAGTGTGGCATTCTGACATTCAGCATTCCCTCCTGCATCTTGGCCTAATGACAGGAAAATTATTAATAAGCTGTTCTCAGCTTAGGGGGTAACAATTGGCCTTAAATTTATAGACGCACAGCTTCTTAAGAGTTCTGTTCACATGTTCACCTCTGCAGTCTCCAGAAGTATGCATGGCTAAGCATACTGCATTGCTATTAAAAAAATGTTCAAAACATAAGTTTAGTCTACAGAAGGCTTATAGAACAACCTGAATCCTCATCCTTTTACCTACAGCTTTTAATTTATTTTTATTTTTAAAATTTTATTTATTTTTAAAAATTATTTTATTTTTGGCTGCATTGGGTCTTTTGTTGCTGTGCATGGGCTTTCTCTAGTTGTGGCGAGCGGGGGCTATTCTTCGTTGCGGTGCACGGGCTTCTCATTGCAGTGGCTTCTCTTGTTGCGGAGCACGGGCTCTAGGCATGCAGGCTTTAGTAGCTGTGGTTCGCGGGCTCTAGAGTGCAGGATCAGTAGTTGTGACGCATGGGCTTAGTTGTTCCACGGCATGTGGGATCTTCCTGGACCAGGGATCAAACCTGTGTCCTCTGTATTGGCAGGTGGATTCTTAACCACTGCCCCCTAGAGCTTTTTAAACATTTCAGCAGTTTGGACCTTCCCTCAGATCTGAAAGTAATCCTTTTCCTAGCCAAAGAAGTCTAAGAATCCTCATTTTTATGACTTAGGACCAGTATTCTTCACCACTTGTTTTCTTCTGATTGGTTACTTGGGTTCTATTGAGTGGCCTTTTTTTTTCCTTTCAGTGCGAGTTGGCTCTAGTTGTAGTTACCAGGTCCTGTGTTCATTCCTCTGCCCTGCCTTGGTGTGTTCTATCTGATATGCATTCCATTTATTCTGTATTGGTACCCTCCTTTCTATAGACAGACCCCCTCAGTGACTGAATCTTGCCCCTAAACCCCTGCCACTGTGCCTCTCTTACATGGACTGTTTACTTCTCTGTTGCAACACCAGTTGACTTTCTGTTCCTGAATTTCCCAATGCTGTGCCCTGTGGTCCATTGCTGGAACGTCCTGTTGCCCATCTCCATGCTGGCTTGGCTTGTGTCTTTCTGATCTTCTCACTGGGATCTTTACCAATCAGCTACATCTTGGTCTTTGGGTTTGGCCAGCACCAAATCTCAGTCACTGTGGAGTACCTCATTGACAATTAATATTGCCTTGGCTCCTGGGTGGAATTCAAAGGTATTAGAATTCATTTTGGCTGAATAAACATTTATTGAACACCAGCTGGGTATAAGGCAAAGCTGTGTATTGTGACAGAGAGTTGAGTGAGACCTGATCCCAGTTTCTAGAGCCACATAATCAGTTGAGAGGACAAAATAAAATTGGTACATGATACATGATGAGTAAAGGAATGGCCTAAAAAAATGAAACACACACACATACACACACATAATTTTACATAATTGTAGAACTTGCTTCAGAAAGACCTAATTATACCCATGCTTTATCAGTTCTGGATATACCTGAATTCATGAAACTTGCTCATTCAGTCTTCTTAAGGGAATTTGGTGAAATGTTTCATGATTTCTTAAAATTTCTTGCTTTTATTTTTGTCCCTCTTTACATCAATGAGCTTTATAAAAGTATTTCAAATTAGCATCCATGTTTTAGAAAGAATGAAGCCATTTTTTGATGGGTTTATCCCTGTAACAATAGGAGAAAGAAGACTTCTGTGAAATGTTTGCTGAATTCTGTATCCGTAGGATTCATAGAGCTCAATAACTTCAAGAAATGTCATGGGCCACTTAATTACATATTCTGTCGCTCAATAGATTAAAATTTTGGGGTTTAACTCTCTTTTGTGTCCTATTCACCATTCTCCTTTGATTTTAAGTAAATCTAAACTAAATATTTCTTACAGCATTTGAAATCCCTTACTGTCTCCTATTTCTTCCTTTTTAAGCCTTTTATTTTCTTTTAGCAACTGAATGTCTTTATCCATTCCTCCATAATTCAGCATTATCCTCTCAACTCATTGTATTGCCTTTCTTTGACTCCATCTTGTCCATGTTCTGTATAAAATAAAGAAGCTTTTGAAAGGCTGATCAATGAATGGTAAGTAAAATAGAGGGATTTTTTTTTTCAGGATTACAAATTATTCTATTGCTGTACAAAAGTTAACAATAAAGCCCCTATTATAATCATTGAAATATAGCCTTAAGAGTTGGTCAGTTTTCAAATTTTCTTTGTTGCTGATTCTGTCATTTTCTATTAAAAAAAAAAAATATATATATATATATATATATTTTTTTTTTGCGGTATGCAGGCCTCTCACTGTTGTGGCCTCTCCCGTTGCGGAGCAGAGGCTCTGGACGCACAGGCTCAGCGGCCATGGCTCACGGGCCCAGCCACTCCGCGGCAATGTGGGATCTTCCTGGACTGGGCATGAACCCGTGTCTCCTGCATTGGCAGGTGGACTCTCAACCACTGTGCCACCAGGGAAGCCCTAAATATATATTTTTTAATCCCTACATACATGTTTTATTTTAATAGACAGTTGTCATGTTTCTGTCTTTCAAGTTAGCTACAACTAAGCTGGTGTAATTTACAAAACTGCATTTCAGCTCTATTTCTCATATTCCCATTTCATCTGTATAGCTTGTCACTGTGTCACAAGAGAAAATTCCCTGTGGCTCATCCCTGAGCCCTGACCTGATATTATTGCATTTTTCCTCTTGTGATGACTATTAATTTAACCTATGATGGACCAATGTTTTTGAAGAAGTGTATTATTTTAGTAGGATTAAATAAATTACAATTTTTTTTTGAGAGAACGATGGCATGAATGTGCTTTTGTTTTTAGGTTTTTTAAAATTTATTTATCTTATTTATTTATTTTGTGGCTGCGTTGGGTCTTGGTTGCTGCGCGTGGGCTTTCTCTAGTTGCGGCGAGCAGGGGCTACTCTTGCTGCGGTGCGCAGGCTTCTCGTTGCGGAGCATGAATGTGCTTTTGCAGGGTCCTGTTAATGTATATTTTAATGTAAATATTTTCTAATCAGTTGCCAATATTTAAGTACGTTTTTCTGCCTGCTTCAGGTAAGTCAAATGGTCTTATAATATCTAGGCTCAGTATGTTTTTCTAAGATAGAAACTAAATTTACAGTTTTTAGATTTCAAAAATAACTATTTAGACAGTTTTTTTCTTTTATTTTTCCTATATTACAGAGAGTCATTAATTTTTTTTTTTTTTAATAAGGACCCAAAATCCTGATGGTCATTTTTGTTTTCCTTTTTTTTTTTTTTTAGATTTTTTTGGTATGGACCATTTTTTTTTTTAACATCTTTATTGGAGTATAATTGCTTTACAATGTTGTATTAGTTGCTGCTGTATACAAAGTGAATCAGCTCTATGTATATATATATCTGATGGATCAATTTTTAATCTCAAATTTTCAATAGAATTTTTTTTTTTTTTTCGCGGTACGCAGACCTCTCACTGTTGTGGCCTGTCCCATTGTGGAGCACAGGCTCCGGACGCGCAGGCTCAGCAGCCATGGCTCACGGGCCCAGCCGCTCCGTGGCATGTGGGATCTTCCCGGGCCCGGTCACGAACCTGCGTCCCCTGCATCGGCAGGCGGACTCTCAACCACTGCGCCACCAGGGAAGCCCTAGAATTTTTTTTTTTAAAAGGCAAGGTTTATAAAGCTAACTTCATATTAGATGAGTATGGGACATTCTGTTTCTTATAAATGAGGAGCAAAATCACTGGATTTTTTGTACTAGTCTTTGAGATTAGCCTTTTATTTTCTTTTAGCAACTGAATGTCTTTATCCATTCCTCCATAATTCAGCATTATCCTCTCAACTCATTGTATTGCCTTTCTTTGAGGTAATACAATTGCCTTTCTTTCACATTGTATTGCCATTATTATCTATAATAATCATTCTATTACACTAATGAGAGTTTCCTTATGGAAAGGTAATTTTGCTTATACAGCATTTCTCATTGAAAAGAAACATCTTTGCTGACTGCCAGCTCTACTGTACTGCAGGAATGTTTTAACACAGAGAATACAGTCCTGCTTAGACTTCTTGGCCCACATGAATCAATCAGGGGCATAGTCATAACTAACTTCAAAGTGGTAGTATTAATATAATTGTTTTTTTCCCTTTTTGAAACATGTGATGACTTTTTATCTGTAGTATTAAGTGATAGGTTATTTTTGTGAAGAGGGTACTAATGATGGTTTGCAGACCAGCTTAACTGATACTTTTAACAAGTTAGTTGCCCAGAGAGAATTAATTACCGTGTTAATAAGAATAATGATTTGTGGAGGAGTAGCAGGTGGAAGGGGCATTGAGAAAGAGCACATATGACAAGAACCCCTTAATGTTTATTTGTGATCAGGTGACCATTAAGCGATTTCTGGGTTATAATATACCCACTTGTATCCTTTCAAGCAGCAGGGTAACCTATCTGCCTATTTAAGAATTCAGCAACACACCTTCACTGTGTTTGGGCTACTTTCTTTCCTGCCTTCTGATATAATTATCTCCACCTGTGCTCAAATCTACCTTAATGACACCAATATAGAAAAGATAGAAAACGTAAATCCTTTGTTGTTAAAGTGGGGTTTGATTCCTCATGACACCTTGAGTTTCTAGGCTGGTAGGGATTTCAGTATTCTGTTTCTACTCCTCCCAAATTCCCACCTGAGAGCAACACCTCTTTGACATCCTGAGGTGTGTGGGGATATAATTTACCAGTACCCAGAGCCTGCTGGCTGTGCTTTTTATTCTGTCTTCCTGGGGAAGGAGGACAGTGCAGTTTCAAAACTGGAATGGTGATTATGGCTTTCTGATCTACTGCTGCCTGTCCGGCATGTTAAACAAGAAAAGGAAGGGAAGTTTAATGCAAATCACCGTCTCTTTGAGGCTGGGTCATCTTTAGCTGTTTCACACTGCAGTACCCTTTGGAGAAACTGTTTTTCACTTGGGTGCTTTCAGATGTTGCTTTGAAGAAACTGGAAGCTTGGAGCTGAAAGTCCTCGTGTAGGCCCAAGGACAAGCCAGAGCCCAGATTCTTCCTGTTCAGGTGGAGACAGGCTGTCGCTCCCTTGGCTAGAGTTCTCTGATCCTTGACACCAAAAGTATGCACAAGTCAGGTCTACAGGGACCTGTTTTGTGGACATATAATTGAATTTTAACATCTTCATCTGTGGTAAAGTGTAGGTAAAAATATCTCACAGGGTTGTTGAGGGGATTAAAAAATAAAATGTGATAACCCAAAATAGTTCTTCATACATGATAAGCACTCAGTAAATATTCATTTATTTCCTTGCATGTGACAGACCAGTGTAGCAAGCATCTTCCATGGTGGATGAGCGTGAGGCAGAATGAGAATATTTAGTGTGTTATTCAGGCAAGAAATAATTCATGGCAGTCTCTGACATCTTCACTGATTGAACAAAGTTACTGCACAAGCAGCCTTGGTAAGGACGTGGGTTGTTAGAGAGTAGAGCTCAAAGTAGGCCTGACTCTATTAAGGACACACACAAAAATCTCTAGCAGTTTGCTTGTGGAGTGCTCAGGTTTGGTTTTTCTGTGAGTCATTGAGAGCATCCCACCTAGGACAGAATGACTTGCTGATGTGATCAAATGGTGGGCGGGGGAGGCTGGTTAGGTTGCTCTGATGATACTCAGAAAGAGATAACAAGCTTATGAAATGGACTTCATAGGTTTGATGCTTTTCAGCTCTTGATGCCTTCAGAAGGTGCAGGAAAGATTCTGGGTGTCAGTTATGGACCTCCATTCATTTCAAATCTCAAGAGCATGTACATCGTTAACTGGGGGCTTAGATGGGTAAGAGCCTTCTTTAGGTGAAGAAAGACCTGGGAAAGATGACTGTGAATATCTTCTGTTCTTTTCAGGGCTGTGGAATGGGTGGGTGTGGTGGAGATTACCTTATTGAGCATATATACACAGGTATTCTTAAACTCAGGTAAACCTAATTTACAGCTCTGGATAGGAGGAGAGATGATGGATCTCTAGTTTCAAAGATCAACCTTCTAGAGCAGCCCTGACCAGTAGAAATAAAATGCAAGTCACACATATTATTTTAAAATTTTTAGTAGCCACACTAAAAAGTAATAGAAGTAGAAAAGGTGCAAATAATTCTGACACTATTTTATTTAACCCAGTATATTCAAAATATTATCATTTCTATATGTAACAACATAAAAAATTTAGATATTCTATATTCTTTTGTTTTCTTAGAATCAAATCTTCAAAATCCAGTGTGCCTTTTTACATTGACAACATATGATAAAGTACTTACCAAGCATCATTGTAAGCTCTTTAAATGCGTTAAGTTATTTAATCAGACCTTAAATGTCAGACCTTATGTACTAGTATTATTCCCATTTTATAGATGAGAAAACAGACTCAGAGAGGTTAAGGAAGTTTCCTCAGGTCATAGAGCAACTAGGATACAGTCTCAGGCAATCCAACTCCAGAATGTGTGATGTTAATAGCAGGTTATCCTGCCTCAGTTAACACCATCCTTCGGGGTAGGATACTGAATGAGTGGAACTTTGCCGTTGAGAAGAGAGATCAATGCTGGAGACTGGCATCATCTAAACTGGCATCTGGGAATGTAAAAAACGGAATCCTTTACCACAGCCCCACTGTAGTGAGCTGTTTTGTCTGCACCACAAAATGTAGAACCGATAGTCCTAAGAGTTTCCTCTTTGTTTTTCTGACTTTTCTTCCTTCTTGCGCTGGCTTTAGCATGCAGTGTTCCTCATTGAAATCCTGTCTTTTAAGGATCTTTTTTTCCTCTGGGGGTGGGGTGGTAGTGGTGGTGGCGGTGGTGATGGTAGAATGTTCCAGTCCTCCTGAGTGCTTTTGCTTTCCTATCCCTGGTGTTCCTGACCATGTAAACTTTGACATTCTGATCTTTGAATATTATTTAATTCCCCTGTGTGGGCTTCATTCACAGTTAACGTTTAATGAGCTGGGGCAGAATGGCCTGGGCTCAGCATGAACCCTGTCAGGATCAGTTTGATGTGACTTTGGAGTTAGGTTTTATTGACATTTTACATGCCAAAGTTGATTTGGGAAATTGCACCTGTTAACACATCCTTATTCCTGACCCTAATGGGGAAGCTGATATTTGCCACATTTTTAGCAACCACGATTTTAACAAGAGGGACCTTTGTCTTTTCCACTGAGGTTTCCCCACAGCCCTGGACTGGTGAGGAGAAAGTAGGGACTCAGTGAATATTTATTAAATGAATGAATTTTGGTGCTCTCAGTTCTATTTTTTTTTTAAATTTCTGTTTCATTGACACTCTTGTTATAGAAAACACAACTTCTCCCAAATTTAGTTATTTTAATACAAAATAATTTTGAAAATAAAGAAAAAGACAAGAGAGACGAGCAGGTAAACACTAACTGAAATGTGACTTAACAGTCCCCAGATTTAAAGAGCATTAGCTGTCGTGGGTTAATTTTTTTGTTTTTTATTTCCCTTTCTGCCTTAGTTTTATTGTGGCAATTTGAACACATATGTGTACAAAGGTAGTATAATATATCTTCACGTACTTTCTGAACTTCAAGAATTAGCTACAGTTTGCTAATCTTACTTATCTAACATCACATCACGCCCTTTTTTTTTTTTTCCTGTTTCTGGAGTATTTTAAGGCAAATCCTTGATAGTATGTCATTTTACCTCAGAAGTCTTCAGTATGCATTTCTAACTGAGAAGGACCGTTTTTTAAAAATGAATTATTATTTCCTCATCACACCTAATATAATGAACGTTAATTTCAAGGGTTAATATAGCAGTCCATATTTCCGGTGATCTCAAGGATGTGTTTTTATCGTTGTTCCCTGTCCCTGTCCCAATTCAGGATCTAAACAGAGTCTACATTTTGCAGTGCTTATTGGGTCTCTTAAGTCTTTTCTTTTATTATTTCCTTCTGTCCCCTGGTATTCTGGTTTTTTCACCTTATGCCTTTGACTTGTTGGCAGAAAAGCTCATTGATAGGTTCAGATGTGCCATATTGTGGAGTTGGCTGATGGCTTTCTCATGGTGTGTTAACCTTTCACTGGTTCCTCTATAACCTGTATTTTCTGTAAGTTGGATCTTAGGTCTAGAGATGTGATTAGATTCAGTCTTTTTGTTTACTTATTTACTTTGGAAAAATATCTCATAGGTGGTGCTGTGTATGTTTACCTTCCTTCAACAAGGACAAGATGTTTGGCTGTCCCTCCTTCACTGGCACTACTCAAGGAAGTGCAGAAGCTGTCAGCCTGATTCCATTATAAAGTTCCCCATCATTCTCTCACCTGATGGACTTGGTATCCATTGATAATCACTGCCCATTCTTTCTCTTCAGAATTAGAAAATGGTGATTTTTCTAATTCTGTCATTTCTTCAACATTTATTGACTGGAATTCTATAAAGAAGAATTCCCTCTCATCTACAGTTTGATTACCTTGGCATATAGTTTGCACAGAAAAGGCAAGATAAATACTTGATTCTTTTACCATTTTTATAAATTTAGGGAAAAATAAATTTGTGTCCTTGGAACCTCCAGGAAGGAGTAATTAACTTTTCCCCATAAGTATTATCGTGAACTCATGAATTTTTAGACATTGAGTATCTTTCAATCCATTGCAGTCATTATTCTTTTTGCTCAAGTTGCCCTGTCTTAGGCCACTTTGACCCCTGTGTCTTTTTGACACAATCTTATCAATCTTTGATCAGGTATGGATTTTTAATCTCTAATCTTGTTTACTGATTTCTAAAGGGTGGTTGAAATAACTCTGTGGGCATCTTGACTATCTGATGGCAAGTAGGCATTTGGGGATTGAGAGGGAGCAATGAAGTATTTCTCCAGATGTTACCATGTTAGATCTTCTTCATTTTGATGAGAAAAGATTAGAAGGTAGCTTTGTGGTAAGATCTCCATGGCAGGTTCTGATGTTAAAATGAAGATGATGGAACTGTTTTCTCATAGAATAGGGTATGAGTAAGGGCACTGGTCTGGAGTAAGACATACTGGCTCCAAATCCCTGCCTGACCACTTCCTAGCTCTACAGCTTTGGCAAGTTATTCATACTCTTCACATTTCCATTTTTTCATTCTCTAAAGTGCAGATGGTAATAATACGTACCTCTTAGAGTGGCTGCATGATTTACTTGAAGTAGTAAAACACCCAGCACAAAGCCTGCCACACAAGGGAAATGTTCAGTAAGTGGTAGCTTAAAAATGGCAGCAAGTCATATCCATGGGATTTGGCATTAAGTCTGAATCTGTTACTTCACTTTGTGCAGACATGAAGGAGGATTTTCTGAGAAAACAAGGATTTTCTTTCATTTTCATTATGCAGGTCTTGAAGTTTCCTGTGTTGGTTGATTTGTGGGAATAGAAGAAAACATTTTCTCAGTCCACAGCATCATGCGACTGTTGCTTATTTCTGACTAACAATGTGAAACCTCAGATGGAAGTATGTTAACTCAGGGTTCAGTACAACTGTTCAGCAAAGCTAAGCAGACTTTATTTAAAGAAAGTGCTTGTTCTCTTTTTCTGGACACACAACTCTTAAGAACTATGCATTACATTGTTAAGTAATGGCTTGGGGATGCTTTTCATATAAATGAATTTTCCAGTCAGTTAAAAGTTACACTCTTCAAATGATAAACTTTAAAAATATTTTGATAGCTTTTGATAAAAGTTTCACTAAAAATGTAAGCAAAGACAATTGAAACATCTCTTAACCTTTTCTTTACGACTGCATCAGACAGTTATTGCTACGTAACAAATCCCACAACTCAGTGGCTTAAGATAATTTTCATTCATTCTGTTTTCCCCAGCTGCTGACTGGCTGAGGGTCATTCTAGGTTATGTTGCAGGCCTATCTGAGCTTGTGTTCTCACTGTGGATTGGGCTTGGGTCTGGGGCCCAATCTGAAGGGGCAGCAAACCAAGGAAAGCTTTTCTTATGGCGATGGCAGAGATAAAAGAGGGCTAGCCCAACGGCTCAAGCATGTTTCAAGTCTCTGCTTGTATCACATCTGATTCCATTCCATTGGTCAAAGTAGGTCCCTTACTGAGCCTAACATCAGTGGCACAGGGAAGTATATCTCGTTCCTAAATGTGGGGAAGGAAAGAGTTTGCTAAACAGTAGATCATACTAACCAAGGTCATTGATATGATTATCTCACATGGTTTTACCTTATATGTACAATTATTTTATCCTACCTTTCACCTTGTTCATTCTGTACCACAGATAACTAAGTCTTTTAAGACTCATTTTTAGGTAAGGATAAATAAATTCTATGTGAGGATTTAAGGCCTTCTCCTGGGAAGTGAAGCATTTTCATGGCTATTTTGGATACTTGGTAAACTTTTCCTTTACTTTTCTGTATATAATTTGTTCTAAAAAGAATCCCTGATGTTGCCAGAAATTTGACTTCTGGGAGTAAGAGGTTAACTCAGTCTGTAAAGGTAAACCTCTAGGAAACAGAGGTTAATTCATTTTGTTACAGTAACTGGGTCATGCAATCTACCAGTAACTCTAGATTTTCAGATTCTAATCTTTTATCTTCAGCCGACTTACAGAACAACAGGGGCAAATTGCCTGGGGGGGTGCTTGTAAATGTAACCAGTGGAGATGATCAGTATGAAAGCTTGAGGAGTTGTGGTAGCAATCAAATATCAAATAAAATTATTTTCAACTATTTTAAAATCATATTAATATAAAATTCCAATTCCTAATTATTTTGCCTGAGATGCACTGAAATTTACTTTACCTTAGTGCAGTCAATGGAGAAAGGCATTATTTAAAAAAATTAGTGTTATGAACCTACTGAAAAAATGTACATTATAAAAATTAGAACATTTATTTGGGGGTATAATCATTGCTAATTATAATTAGCGCTAATTTCAAGTGTGCTTAATCTGTTCACAAAGCAGACCCAATGAACTTTAAATTCACAATCTCCACAATGAATTAAAAGTAATAGAGTGTTTTTTATTTTAAATATGTTTCACAATAAATCATATTTTCTTCATTCAAAATTTATTTTTAACTAAATCACATGGGTAGGATTTTACCATGTTTACAAAATTATGTATTTTTCACACACAGGGAAAGCACTGCCAATCTCATATAGTTACTTTTGATATGAAATGGCTCAGCAAGTGATATGGTTGGTGGCTAGTATTTTTCTCTCCCTTCGAGTTCTCTCTCTCTCTCTCTCTCTCTCTCTTTTTGTGTGTGTGTATATAAAGCCTTAAACGTAGCGAATGTGATGTAATCTAAGTGGGAGAGAGGAGGAGCTGTCACCTCCATAAGTGCCTCCCTATCTCCATTAGCTAGGGGTTTAATTTAACAGTACATTCTCATACAAACGTATGGACACCAAGGGGGGGAAAGTGGCGGGGGGGGGGGTTGTTGTTGGTGGTGGGATGAATTGGGAGATTGAGACTGACATCTGTACACTAATGTATAAAATGGATAACTAATAAGAACCTGCTGTATAAAAAAATAAAATTAAATTAAAAAAATCAATAAAAACAACAATAACAAAGAAAAAACACAATAAATTCTCCTTAGGCCTTTCAGTTTCGTACAGGAAGAAAAAAGAATTTTGTAATAAACTACTATGATGTTTGATTTGATGGGAAATCCCAGCCTGCTGAGGGATTTCCAATCTTGTCATCCCCCAGTAGAGATTTTAAAAAAGGAAGATTTTATACCACAGAAACCACTACCCCTATTTTCAGCCATTCTTCTGTCCATGACTTTCCTGTGGAATTACCAATCCCTACCTGGTGTGTTCTCAGTCTTCCAGACCCACAGATGAGGGCGTGGTGATGGCTGTTACCACTGCTGACATTATGATTTATGAGAGTTTCAGGGTAAAATATGTGTTCGAGATCCTACAAAGCATGGTTCAATTGGCATAGATTTTCTCTCACCCCAGTCATGACGTAGGTTTTTTAAAAGATGTTTTTTGTTTTTCAGTATTTTATTACTATTCGTCTTATCATTTATTGAGGGGTTATTCCATGCTGGGCACTGTGCTAAGGATTCCTAGACTGTGCATGTATAGAAATCTCATTTAATTCCCACAGCTCTCTTCGGTAAGTGTTCCTCCAACCCACTGGATGCACGAGGATTTGGAGGCACAGAGAGGATCAGCAGTTTGCCCAGTTTGTCACATGGCTGGTGAGAAGCAGAGTAGGGCTCCAGTTTAAGTGTGTGTCTCTGTCGAGGCTGTACCTGTGAGCACTATGCCATGTGCCCCATTACTCTGTGATCCGCTTCCTTTGGTCTTCACATTTCGAATTATGGTACTTCAGGCAGTTTTCCCTCTTTTCATTCTTGAGTCCCAAGTTTAGTTACCATCTTTCTTTTTGGTCTGCTAAAGGGTACAACCATTAGTTTATCATTTAATTTAATAGACATGTATTAAACATCAGCTGCGTGAGGAGTACTGTGTTAGGAACTGGAGCTACAAAAATTTGGGGTTTTTTTGTTTTTCTGTTACAGTCTATAAAACATTTGAGGTAGCTGATAAAATAAGAAAGATAAAAATAAATCTCAAAGACCATGAAGATGTGATGGCTTCCTTCAAGGGAAATATCTAGAAGAGTCCCACTTGCAGGTCATTTTTTCATGTTCTTTGTCTATCTGGTCTGTTCTGCAGAACATAGAGAATACTTCTGTGGGCACTTTCCACCTCAGACTTTACTTAGAGGTCTCTACCCTCACCTTGAGCCCTGGGTTCAAGCCCTCCTGATTCATGATCATGATGACCAGCATCTCTTGTAGATTTTGTAGTGTGCAGGATATTTTCACATGGATTGTCTTGTTTGTTCCCTACAACTTTGAGAAGCAGCAGTCATACCGAAACTGAGTCATATAAATACAGCTTGCCCACATTCTGCCAGGCTCCTCCAAACCTCACTGCTTCCTTGAATTATCCACTGGACTTGCATTCTTCTGACTTGGGGTTCCTTCCTCCTGTTTCACTTCTTCTTTCGTGGGCTTTTTGCAGCAGCCCCACTCCCCTTCACATCTCAGCACATTTGTTACTGGTTTCACCCTTGTCTCCTCAGGTGGTAGCTTCTCCTCCATGGCCTAGGGGCCACCTGGCAGACCCTCCAGAAATACCCCTCGATGGTCACTTGTATCTTTTTTTTTTAATTAATTAATTGTATTTATTTTTGGCTGCGTTGGGTCTTCGTTGCTGCTCGTGGGCTTTCTCTAGTTGTGGCGAGCAGGGGCTACTCTTCATTGTGGTGCACGGGCTTCTCATTGTGGTGGCTTCTCTTGTTGCAGAGCACGGGCTCTAGAGCACAGGCTCAGTAGTTGTGGCGCATGGGCTTATTTGCTCCGCGGCATGTGAGATCTTCCCAGACCAGGGATCGAACCCGTGGCCCCTGCATGGGCAGGCGGATTCTTAACCACTGCGCCACCAGGGAAGCCCTGGTCACTTGTATCTTTAAAGTTTTTTTATGTTGTTGAACAATATCTAGAAGTTACCTAGATCTACTTTTTCATTTCTCACTTTCCACAGTATAACTTTTTAATGGCATAAATATAAATGTTGTTGAAACATCAAACTATCTTACTGTCTCCATTTACTAGTTACTAGTTTATAGTGTTCAGGTAACGGTGGATCTATTGGTAGAGCCTGAGGAAAATGACAGAAGATGTGTTCTTTGACAATGGTCATTTCAAATATTTGGACACATTGGTCATGTAAATATTCCTAGAGCAGAGGAACTGTGCTATCTGCGCCTAACAGAGGTGAAAACAGAAATCGACCACAAGGTCTGTCTTCCTTTAGCCGAGTGGGAAGTGATGTTCCTACAAGTTGACACAAGTACCTGGCTGATGATAACCTCCTCTGGATCAGTTTCAGCTGGCACTGGAAATCTGAGATATGACTAAAGCATGTGTCAGGGAGGAAAAATTTCTTAAATGATGTTTAAACAAAAAGTGGTAGGTACATGACATTACCCTATCCATGTTAGAAAACATCCTAAATATAAAAGGATCTTCCAAAAATTTGTTTAAAAAAATGTTTTCAGTTACTTTGCGTTTTGTTAACATTTACCCTTTCAAACCCTTGCCAGATTTAGCAAATAAAAGTACAGGACACCCAGTTAAATTTTAATTTCAGGTAAATAATGAAAACTTTTCCCGTAAAAGTATGTCCTGTGCAATTTTGGGGACCCTCTTATACTAAAAACTTATTTGTAATTTTTTTGAAATTTATAATTAGCTGGGCATCCTGTATTTTTATCTGGAAATCCTACTTTTAAAAAAGTTTAATGATCTATATTTACCTACTAGGTAAGTTAGAGTATTTATTCTTTTTTAAATGTAAATAATGTTTACAGAAGCAATTGCTCTAAATTTAGTTCTTGTGATAGAAATTTAACTTAGATAACCAAGGAAGCGTAGGCATTTAAAAGCTGACGTGACTGCAACTTGATTAGATTAAAATGAAGAGACTGGACGGAATCCCTGATATAGGAAAGTAGGATTTATAGTTAATATTCAATCAATATTGGTTTTCCTTTAACGTTTCCCCATTGTTCCTAATTCTGTCATCTGGAGTCTATAGAAGAAAACAATGAAGATGATGTTATTAATGATAGCACTTGCTGAGATCAATTATATGCTAGGCACTGTTCTAGTGTTTGCTTTAATTAATCTTTCCAACAGCCTTATAAAATAGGTGCTTTTATGATTTCTGTCTTACAAATTAGGAAACTGAAGCACGAAGACATTAATTAGCTTAACCAAGGCCACATCTCTCTGTCAACTCTTGAAGTATTTTCTTTTTTGTAGTTTTCTAAGTTTTCAACTCCTTCTTTTATACCTTACAGGACGAGGTCTCTAGACCGCTTTCTGTCTTCGCTCAACTCTGGGCTTGCTGTAGTTTGCCAGTGCCCTTGAATATGTTACGGTCAAAATTTAAAAGTTGGCTTCACATGTAGTATAATTTATAAGCAGGGAACAGCAGGATTTTTAATGGCCTTTGTACTGGATGCTGTGGTTCTAATAGTGGCCCAAGCCTTACATGAGATTTTGTTTGTTTGTTTGTTTTTGTGGCGAATATACTTCCATATAACACCATTGCCTCAGACTGAACTTTTAGTCAGATAAAACTTCTAGGGTGTCTATCTACACAAAATGCAAGTAAGTTAAGTCTCCCTCAGTTTGTACACATACAGTTTTGTTTTGTTTTGTTTATTTGTATAATTTTTAGGAAGTGTTTGTTGTACCTCACTCTTCCTGCCTGATATCATCTTGTATAATGGTTTATAAGATATCGTAATGGTAGTAGTAATATGTGTTGAGAACAGAGACCCACACTCCGAGGGAAAGCGTGTGTATGATGTGTGAGCCCCTGGACCATCTATAGCCTCTGCCTGTCTTCGCAGTTGGTTTACGTAGACATCCTCTAGAGTGACATCAGTGTGTATGTACTCTTTGACCATATCGTCTTTGGGTAAGAAGGTTGGATCTATGTTATAGCATTTTTCTCTCTTATAATCTGACAAACTCTCAAATAACCTTCCTTTCTTAATCCACAGCAATCTTGCCTATTCAGATACACTATTCCTAAATCACCATGTCATTCTGTGCCCTGCTTGCAGCTGTAAAGTTTCTCCCAAAATAATAAAACAGTTGCTCATAATACTTTGCTCACAATAATCAAAGTGGGAGAGTTAATAATAGGAAAATGTATTTTCCTGGGCAAGTGTAGACTATTTCTAGTAAGGAAATATAACAGCTTTAGTGATACTAAATACAGCTGGGGGCAGAATATATTAAGAGAAATGGGGTAGAATGTGAGAGGAAGGGCACTTCTTGTTTGTTTTAAGAAAAGCTCCAATTTAGGTGTCAATTAATTGAGCATCTTTTAACATCTCTTAATTTAAAAAAATGGAGGAGAGAGAAAATTATATTCATACATTGATAAGCCTAAAATTCTAAGAAGAATTTGATAAAATCCATCTATCAGTATCCTATTTAGTAGAAAACAATTTTATATATTTGTCAGCGTTATCAATAAATAGTATAGCATCTATGAAAATGTGTTCAACAAATATAGTAGTCAGAATTTCACTCACTTTGGCTTGTACTTTTAATTCATACCTACCACAGCATAATTGATGTTTATTCTCTTTCTGGTACTGCTTTGATATTTCTTAGCTACATTTTATCCATTAAGTTTACTGATTATAGTTTTTACTTCCCAAAAGTATTAAAATGAATAATATTTTATAAAAATTTGAGAGGATTATGGAGAAAATTATAAGTATTACTCAGTGCTTTCTAGTATCATTGAGCTTAAAATGTTGCCATAATATTGCAGACAAATAACTGGCATATTAAAAAATGCATACACATACACGTATACAAGTAAATGATAGGTACTCTTTGAAGATAATCTGTTAACAAACCATGGCTTAAAATAAGATTTTATAATACATGGTACCACAACTCATAGCAGAATGCTTAGAAATTAGAGAAAGACTTTTTCTAAATACTTATTCCATCATTCTTTTTTTTTTTAAACAACTATATTGGAGTATAATTGCTTTACAATGTTGTGTTAGTTTCTGCTGTATAACAAAGTGAATCAGCATTATGTATACATATGTATACATATATCCCCACATCCCCTCCCTCTTGCGTCACCATACCACCCTCCCTATCGCACCCCTCTAGTTGGACACAAAACACCAGGCTAATCCCGTGCGATTTACCTACTTCCCACTGTCTGTTTCGCATTTGGTAGTGTATATATGTCAATGCTACTCTCTCAATTCGTCCCAGCTTACCCTTCCCCCACCCCGTGTCCTCAAGTCCATTCTCTGGGACGTCTGTGTCTTCATTCCTGTCCTGCCCTTAGGTTCTTCAAAACATTTTTTTTTTTTATTCCATATATAGGTGTTAGCATATGGTATTTGCTTTTCTCTTTCTGAATTACTTAATTCTGTATGAAAGACTCTAGGTCCATCCACCTCACTACAAATAATTCAATTTCATTTTTTTTTATGGCTGAGTAATATTCCATTGTATATATGTGCCACATCTTCTTTGTCCATTCATCTGTCGATGGACACTTAGGTTGCTTCCATGTCCTGGCTATTGTAAATAGAGCTGCAATGAACATTTTGGTACATGACTCCTTTTGAATTATGGTTTTCTCAGGGTATATGCCCAGTAGTGGGATTGCTGGGTTGTATGGTAGTTCTATTTGTAGTTTTTTAAGGACGTCCATACTGTTCTCCATAGTGGCTGTATCAATTCACATTCCCACCAGGAGTGCAAGAGTGTTCCCTTTTCTCCACACCCTCTCCAACATTTGTTGTTTGTAGATTTTCTGATGATGGCCATTCTGACTGGTGTGAGGTGATACCTCATTGTAGTTTGATTTGCATTTCTCTAATAATTAGTGATGTTGAGAAATGTCTATTTAGGTCTTCTGCCCATTTTTGGATTGGGTTGTTTGTTTTTTTGATATTGAGCTGCATGTCCTGCTTGTATATTGTGGAGATTAATCCTTTGTCAGTTGCTTCGTTTGCAAATATGTTCGCCCTTTCTGAGGTTTGTCTTTTCATCTTGTTTATGATTTCCTTTGCTGTGCAAAAGCTTTGCAGTTTCATTAGGTCCCATTTGTTTATTTTTGTTTTCATTTCCATTTCTCTTGGAGGTGGGTCAAAAAGGATCCTGCTGTAATTTATGTTACAGAGTGTTCTGCCTATGTTTTCCTCTAAACGTTTTATAGTGTCTGGCCTTACATTTAGGTCTTTAATCCATTTTGAGTTTATTTTTGTATATGGTGTTAGGGAGTGTTCCAATTTCATTCCTTTACATGTAGCTGTCCAGTTTTCCCAGCACCGCTTACGGAAGAGGCTGTTTCTCTCCATTGTATATTCTTGCCTCCTTTATCAAGCATAAGGTGACCATACGTGTGTGGGTTTTTCTCTGGGCTTTCTATCCTGTTCCATTGATCGACATTTCTGTTTTTGTGCCGGTACCATACTGTCTTGATTACTGTAGCTTTGTAGTATGCTCTGAAGTCAGGGAGCCTGATTCCTCCAGCTCCATTTTTCTTTCTCAAGAATGCTTTCGCTATTCGGGGTCTTTTGTTTCCATACAAATTGTGAAATTTTTTGTTCTAGTTCTGTGAAAAATGCCATTGGTAGTTTGATAGGGATTGCAATGAATCTGTAGATTGCTTCGGGTAGTATAGTCATTTTCACAGTGTCGATTCTTCCAATGCAAGAACATGGTATATCTCTCCATCTGTTTGTATCATTTTTAATTTCTTTCATCAGTGTCTTAAAGTTTCTGCATACAGGTCTTTTGTCTCCTTAGGTAGGTTTATTCCTAGGTATTTTATTCCTTTTGTTGCAGTGGTAAATGGGAGTGTTTCCTTAATTTCTCTTTCGGATTTTTCATCATTAGTGTATAGGAGTGCAAGAGACTTCTGTGCATTAATTTTGTATCCTGCTACTTTACCAAATGCATTGATTAACTCTAGTAGTTTTCTGGTAGTATATTTAGGATTCTCTGTGTATAGTATCATGTCATCTGCAAACAGTGACAGTTTTACTTCTTCTTTTCCTATCTGGATTCCTTTTATTTCTTTTTCTTCTCTGATTGCTATGGCTAAAACTTCCAAAACTATGTTGAATAATAGTGGTGAGAGTGGGCATCCTTTTCTTCTTCCTGATTTTAGAGGAAATGGTTTCAGTTTTTTACCACTGAGAATGATGTTGGCTGTGGGTTTGTCATATATGGCCTGTATTATGTTGAGGTAAGTTCCCCCTATGCCTACTTTCTGGAGAGTTTTTATCATAAATTGGTGTTGAATTTTGTCAAAGCTTTTTCTGCATCTATTGAGATGGTCATATGGTTTTTATTACGTTTTTTAATATGGTGTATCACATTGATTGATTTGCACATATTAAAGAATCCTTGCATTCCTGGGATAAACCCCACTTGATCATGGTGTATGATCCTTTTAATGTGCTGCTGAATTCTGTTTGCTAGTATTTTGTCAAGGAGTTTTGCATCTGTGTTCATCAGAGATACTGGCCTGTAGTTTTCTTTTTTTGTGACGTCTTTGTCTGGTTTTGATATCAGGGTGATGGTGGCCTCATAGAATGAGTTTGGGAGTGTTCCTCCCTCCACTATATTTTGGAAGAGTTTGAGAAGGATACGTGTTAGCTCTTTGCTAAATTTTTGATAGAATTCGCCTGTGAAGCCATCCGGTCCTGGGCTCTTGTTTGTTGGAAGATTTTTAATCACAGTCTCAATTTCAGTGCTTGTGATTGGTCTGTTTATTTTTTCTATTTCTTCCTGGTTCAGTCTCAGAAGGTTGTGCTTTTCTAAGAATTTGTCCATTTCTTTCAGGCTGTCCATTTTATTGGCATATAGTTGCTTGTAGTAATCCCTCATGATTCTTTGTATTTCTGCAGTGTCAGTTGTTACTTCTCCTTTTTCATTTTTAATTCTATTGATTTGAGTCTTCTCCCTTTTTTTCTTGATGAGTCTGGCTAATGGTTTATCAATTTTGTTTATCTTCTCCAAGAACCAGCTTTTAATTTTATTGATCTTTACTATTGTTTCTTTCTTTTTCATTTATTTCTGATCAGATCATTATGATTTCTTTTTCTGCTAATTTTGGGGGGTGTTTGTTCTTCTTTTTCTAATTGCTTTAGGTGTAAGGTAGGTTGTTTATTTGAGATTTTTCTTGTTTCTTGAGGTAGTATTGTATTGCTATAAACTTCCCTTTTAGAACTGCTTTTGCTACATCCCATTGGTTTTGGGTCATCATGTTTTCATTGTCATTTGTTTCTAGGTATTTTTTGATTTCCTCTTTGATTTCTTCAGTGATCTCTTGGTTATTTAGTAGCATATTGTTTAGCCTCCATGTGTTTGTATATTTTTCAGTTTTTTTTTTCCTGTAATTGATATCTAGTCTCACAGCGTTGTGATTGGAAAAGATACTTGATATGATTTCAGATTTCTTAAATTTACCAAGGCTTGATTTGTGACCCAAGATATGATCTATCCTGGAGAATGTTCCATGAGCACTTGAGAAGAAAGTGTATTCTGTGGTTTTTGGATGGAATGTCCTATAAATATCAATCAAGTCCATCATATTTAAAGCTTGTTTTTCCTTAATTATTTTCATTTTGGTTGATCTGTCCATTGGTGAAAGTGGGGGGTTAAAGTCCCCTACTATGATTGTGTTACTGTCAATTTCCCCATTTATGGCTGTTAGCATTTGCCTTATGTATTGAGGTGTTCCTATGTTGGGTGCATAAATATTTACAATTGTTGTATCCTCTTCTTGGATTGATCCCTTGATCTTTATGTCTTCTTTGTCTCTTCTAATAGTCTTTATTTTCAAGTCTATTTTGCCTGATATGAGTATTGCTATCCAGCTTTCTTTTGATTTCTATTTGCATGGAATATATTTTTCCATCCCCTCACTTTCAATCTGTATGTGTCCCTAGGTCTGAAATGAGTCTCTTGTAGACAGCACATATATGGGTCTTATGTTTGTATCCATTCAGCCAGTCTGTGTCTTTTGTTTGGAGCATTTAATCCATTTACATTTAAAGTAATTATTGATATGAATGTTCCTATTACCATTTTCTTAATTGTTTGGGTTTGTTTGTAGGTCTTTCCTTTCTCTTGTGTTTCCTGCCTAGAGAAGTTCCTTTAGCATTTGTTGTAAAGCTGGTTTGGTGGTGCTGAATTCTCTTAACTTTTGTTTGTCTGTAAAGGTTTTAATTTCTCCATTGAATCTGAATGCGATCCTTGCTGGGTAGAGTAATCTTAGTTGTAGGTTTTTCACTTTCATCACTTTAAATATGTCCTGCCACTCCCTTCTGGCTTGCAGAGTTTCTGCTGAAACATCAGCTGTTAACCTTATGGTGATTCCCTTGTATGTTATTTGTTGCTTTTCCCTTGCCGCTTTTAATATTTGTTCTTTGTATTTAATTTTTGATAGTTTGATTAATATGTGTCTTGGTGTGTTTCTCTTTGGATTTATCCTGTATGGGACACTCTGCGCTTCCTGCACTTGACTATTTCCTTTCTGACGTTAAGGAAGTTTTCTACTATAATCTCTTCAAATATTTTCTCAGTTCCTTTCTTTTTCTCTTCTTCTTCTGGGACCCCCTATAATTTGGATGTTGGTGCGTTTAATGTTGTCCCAGAGTTCTCTGAGACTGTCCTCAATTCTTTTCATTCTTTTTTCTTTATTCTGCTCTGTGGTAGTTATTTCCACTGTTTTATCTTCCAGGTCACTTATCCATTGTTCTGCCTCAGTTATTCTGCTGTTGATTCCTTCTAGAGAATTTTTAATTTCATTTATTGTGTTGTTCATCATTGTTTGTTTGTTCTTTAGTTCTTCTAGGTCCTTGTTAAATGTTTCTTGTATTTTCTCCATTCTATTTCCGAGATTTTGGTTCATCTTTACTGTCATTACTCTGAATTCTTTTTCAGGTAGACTGCCTATTTCCTCTTCATTTCTTTGGTCTGGTGGGTTTTTACCTTGCTCCTTCATCTGCTGCATATTTCTCTGTCTTCTCATTTTGCTTAACTTACTGTGTTTGGGGTCTTCTTTTCGCAGGCTGCAGGTTTGTAATTCTCATTGTTTTTGGTGTCTGCTCCCAGTGGGTAAGGTTGGTTCAGTGGCTTGTGTAGGCTCCAGGTGGAGGGGACTGGTGCCTGTGTTGTGGTGGATGGATATGGATCTTGTTTTTCTGGTGGGCAAGGCTGTGTCCGGTGGTGTTTTGGGGTCTGTGAACTTATGATTTTAGGCAGTCTCTCTGCTAATGGATGGGGTTGCGTTCCTGTGTTGCTGTTTGTTTGGCACGGGGCGTTCAGCAGTGGAGTTTGCTGGCCATTGGATGGATGTGGATCTTAGCTTTGAGAGTGAGATCTCTGGGAAGGCTCTCACTGATAGATATCACATGGGGCTGGGAGGTCTCTGGTGGTCCAGTGCCCTGAACTCAACTCTTCCACCTCATAGGCTCAGGCCTGACACAAGGCCAGAGCCCCAAGACCCTGTCAGCCACATGGTTCAGAAGAAAAGGGAAAAAAAAAGAAAGGGAAAAAAATAGTTAAAAAATACAATAAAATTATAAAAATTAAAAAAATTTCAAAGTTATTAAATTTTTAAAATGTTATTAAAAAAAGCTCAACCAAACCAATAAACAATTCCACCAATGATAACGATGACTAAAAACTATACTACGATAAGCATGAAAAATCAGGAACAAGTCAGTTGCAGACAGCAAACCCCAAGTGTACCATTGCTTCCAAAGTCCACTGCCTCAATTTTGGGTTGATTATTTTTCTATTCGGGTGTTCTACAGACGCAGGGTACATCCAGTTGTTTGTGGGGATTTAATCTGTTGCTCCTGAAGCTGCTGGGAGAGATTTCCCTTTCTCTTCTTTGTTCGCACAGCTCCTGGGGTTCCTCTTTGGTTTTGGCCCTGCCTCTGCATGTGCGTTGCCCTCAGGCATCTGTTCCCACCCAGTCAGGACAGGGTTAAAGCAAGGCTGACTGGGGGCTGTGGCTTACTCAGGCCCAGGGCAGGGAGTGGTAAGGAATGTGGGCGAGCCTGCAGTGGCAGAGGCCGGTGTGACATTGCAACAGCCTGAGGCGCGCCATATGTTCTCCCAGGGAAGTTGTCCCTGGATCCAGGGACCCTGGCAGTGGCTGGCTGCAGAGGCTCCTCGGAGGGGAATTGTGGACAGTGACCTGTGCTTGCACACAGGATTGTTGGTGGCTGCAGCAGCAGCGTTAGCATTTCACGCCTGTCTCTGGGGTCCCAGCTGATAGCTGTGGCTCCTGCCCATCTCTGGAGCTTGTTTAGGGAGTGCTCTGCCTTCTCTGAGCAGACAGGGAAAGAATCCCCTCTCCTCGCACACCCCAAAACAATGGTCTCTTGCCTCTTAGGCAGGTCCAGACTTTTCCCCAGACTTCCTCCTGGCTAGCTGTGGCGCACTAGCCCCCCTTCTGGCTGTGTTCACATAGCCAACCCCAGTCCTCTCCCTGGGATCTGACCTCTCATGCCCAAGCCTCAGCTCCCAGCCCCCATCTGCCCCGGTGGGTGAGCAGAGAAGCCTCTTGGGCTGGTAAGTGCTGGTCGGCACCCATCCTCTGTGCGGGAATCTCTCCACTTTGCCCTCTGCACGGGTTGCTGAGCTCTCCTCTGTGGCTGCAAAACTCCTCCCCCCCGCCCCCCCCCCCGCCACCAGCCCCCATCTCTGCCAGTGAAGGGGCTTCCTAGTTTGTGGAAACTTTTCCTCTTTCACAGCTCCCTCCCAGAGGTGCAGGTCCCGTCCCTATTCTTTTGTCTCTGTTTTTCCTTTTTTATTTTGCCCTACCCAGGTACGTGGGGATTTTCTTGTCTTTTGGGAAGTCTGAGGTCTTCTGCCAGCATTCAGTAGGTGTTCTGTAGGAGTTGTGCCACATGTAGTTGTATTTTTGTTGTATTTGTGGGGAGGAAGGTGATCTCCATTTCTTACTCCTCTGCCATCTTGAAGGTCCCACCAAAATCCTATTCCATCATTCTTAAGTACATGGCACTACAAATTTATAATTTTCTGTTTTGTAAACAATATATTTTTTAAAAGACGTACTAACTTCTACAAATATTTTTTAAAAATTTTTTTTCTTTTTTTTTTTAGCTGCACTGCATGACTTGCGGGATCTTAGTTCCCTGACCAGGGATTGAACCCAGTTCCCTGGCAGTGGAAGCACAGAGTCCTAACCACTGGACGACCAGTGAATTCCTAAAATGTTTTTATACTATAAAGTAAAGAATGTTCTAATTTGGTTTCCTTTTAATATGGTTTATTTTTCCCATTGTGTAGATGTGAATACCATTTCATTTTTGTTCTTAATGTTCCAAGAAGCCCAAATACGTTGCATTTTTTGGCTAGTAGAGTATTTGGCTAAGTCTTATAGCATCTTTCCTTTTTGGATAACTTAATTTATTCTGTAATCATCCATGTTGGGTTTGAGGGGAAGATTTATCCCAAAGGTTAATTTTGTCAGAAAACTGTACTGCTTTTGGATTTCGAACTTCTGGCTACTGACAGAGATTAACCTTACTTGTTGCATAGTGGTTGGCATTCAATGGCTCTTTCCCTGTCCTATCGACTTTTCTCTTCCTTTTTCTCATTTGGCATCACATTGAATAAAATCAAACGTGTAACTACTTTACTTACTATATACACCTTGACATTTACGTTGAACAGATCTCTTGGAGAAAAGAATCTCCAAACTATACTATTTTGCTGTATACTATTGGAAATAATACTTGTACTTGTCGACCTTTAAGAAGTAGTGTATTTAATTATCTCTTGATTAAATGTATTTTTTCCTGAAAAATGAAATTCTGTGTAATGTTTAGTTCTTCCCTACATCATACACAGGAAACTGAGACTTAGGAAAAATTAAGCAGATCTAAGCTTAATTTCAATTTTAAATTAAAAATGAATTAAAAAAAAATCTCATTTTGTTTCATAAAACCCTGAACAAACTTTACCTAGAATTTAGGACTTAATTATAACCATAAAGAAATAATAAACTTCCCAATAAGATGAGTGTTTGGGGAAATGTGAATTAAACCAGCCACCTGGACGATGTCCAAATATTGCAAAACATATTTTGGAACTATCAAGTGGGCCTTAAGGGTGGAATTCCATAAATCATCAAAGAAGCCAGATGTCTTTGATCATCAAATAATCTGTGGAAGTGTGCCAGTGTGTCCTAAGCTTTCCTCATCTGTTTTTTTTTTTAAATAAGCTATTTAATATGAAAATGAGTTCCAAAAGTTTTAGCTATTTTTCTCAAGTCCAGTTTGTCTTTATTAACTCTGGTTGTCCAGATCCTAAATTAATGAAGAATTTGATTTCAAAATATTTAAATGACTCTTGATTCTCTTCCTCAGTCAACTCAAATCAGCAAATATTTATTGCATTGCTGCTATGAGCAAGAGGTTGTGCTTGTTTTCAGGGAATATAAAAGTAAATAAATCACACTATTCAAATTACTGAGAACTATTCTGACAGAATAATTTCACAATATTTGTTATAGAGTTCTTTAAGTGGATATCTGAAAATACTATATATTTTAGCATACAAATCAACAAATATTTTAGGAGTTTCTACTCACTGTGACAGATTCTAGGAGAATATAGCAAAAGTGTCATGTGTGATTCTTCCCCTTGACAGAGTAATTTTGTGATCTAGCTTAAAAGAGAAGATAAAATAACAGGTAATGCAAGGACATGAGTCAATGATAATTGTATTAAAATTAGAAGCGCTACAGGAGTCCAAAGAAAATCAAGTTAGGAAATCAGTAGTCACTGAATTTATTTGGGTACTTCTTTTGGACTGGAAGAGTTTATTCCTGTTATATTACATATTTATTTCTCTAGAGGATTTTTCTTTCTTTCTTTCTTTTTTAATAAATGCAGGTTTTAGCCCTACTGACATTTGCATAATCACAAGTTTCATCATGGTTATGTGGGAGGGTGGTTGGATCTATGTGAAACTACTTTTTTTTTTTTTTTTGCGGTACGTTGGCCTCTCACCGCTGTGGCCTCTCCCGTTGCGGAGCACAGGCTCCGGACGCGCAGGCTCAGCGGCCATGGCTCACGGGCCCCGCCGCTCTGCGGCATGTGGGATCTTCCCGGACCGGGGCACGAACCTGCGTCCCCTGCATCGGCAGGCGGACTCTCAACCACTGCGCCACCAGGGAAGCCCTATGTGAAACTACTTTTTAATGAAAACTTTTAGTTTAGAAATTAAAGTTGTCATACCGCTTTTTGAAGTGGACTAAAATTCCATTGTTTGCTGCCAATGAGTGTGGCTCAACATTTGGGATCTATTTATATTTAATTATACAGTATTTAGTGAGTTGTGTCTGAATTTCCTGCTATTATATAAATTTTCAGAGGAGAGACTTTGTCTTAGCACATAACTTTCTACCTGATTTCCAAGCTCTCCTCTATGCTATACTCCCCTGTTAGCTGTCCTCTACACTCCCCTCAGTGCTGTGCCATACAAAACAGGGAACTGCATGTGAACCTCCAACAACTCTCTCTTGTCTCCAGAAAACATTTCTTAGCACTAGCAAAAAGCCTCTCCTTGCCTCTTTTCCCTCCCTCACAAAAACTCTTTCTGTGAGCAGGGCTTTGCCTTTACTGTGTGGTTGCTTCTTTTGTATGTTCTGTCAGAATTTCCCTTTCCCCTGTTTTCTTGTCTTGTAAGGTTCTAGTTCAACTATCGATATTAGCCCCTCAGAATCTTTCCCTGGTCCTGCTGTTGTAATATTTTCTTTCATAATCTGTGTTTCCAGGCTTATTATAACAAGTTGGGAATTGCATATCAGCAGGAGTCCAATCAGGAATAGTAACCACACTAGTTATCTGAACAGCGATACTTTAATATAAAGAATTGTTAACTAGGTATAAAGGTGTGACGTGGGAAACTGACAAGGCAAGAAGAGAATACTAACAGTGTCAGGGATGTAGCAACTGGAGGAAGAGGTTTGGTTACTAAAACTTAGAAGCTTAGAGGGAGGCCTTACAGAACTGAAGCAGACCTGAGGAGAGGGTGCTGCCCTGGCTGAGTTTAGAAGAGAGTCCCAGTGGGCTGGGGTCCAGCTCCTGCTGAGGTCTCTGGGTGTGGTGGGTTCTCCTGTTGTGGAGAAACCGGCCAACTGGATTCCAGTGCTCCTGGAGGGACCTGCCACTGCCTAGGGGAGAAGCATTGCCTGGATGATACTCACAGGAACTGCCAACAGACAGGAGGCAACGTGGGAACATCCATCCATCGGAAGGAATGTGTCCCTTCTCCCTCTCTGGTCTTCCAGTCTCCCACGACACCGTTTGTTGGCAGACAGAAGAGCCAGCAGCTGGCAAAGCAGAAATGGGGTTTGCTGAGCCAGGCATCCCAGAACAGAGTGTAGAAGGCTGAACTTGGGGCTGATTGGTACTGGCTTATTAACTGACTCAGAGGGATAAATAAATATCTTCCTCTTACCTGTGAGCTCCTTGATATAGGAGTAGTATATTATTTGTCATCCCTAGATCCCTCTAAAATCTACATCTTTCCATAACTCATTTGACAGTAAAACCTAATCTAACTTGTTGATATGATATTCATACATGTTGGTGCAGAGATATTAACATTGACCCACATCTGCTTGGGAGAGTTAGTAAAACATGATATTTAATCCAACTTACTTGGCAAAACCTGGAAACGTACTGAATTACACAGTACATCTGATCCCGAGGTTTCTGATAAGTGATCTTGGATCGCAAGGGCCTAGCATCCCTATCATCTTGTGGAGGTGTTCAGTAAAGATTCAGTGAAATGCAAATAAATTGTTGACTGACTTGCTATTGTCATGTTATTTTGCAAGCTGATAATCTGGTCATGGATAGTTTTTTTTAAATAGGAGAATTTCTGAAGAGATAATTTATGAGCATTTGTACTTCCTGAGTACACAGAACTATTAAGGTTTATTGGAGCTTTCCTACTGGAAGTGGAAGCTCTTTAGTTAGAGCCCTTGAGAAAAAACCTGAAGGTATTTTGGAATCCCAGTCTGTATGACGTTTGGCAGATTATGACTCAGGAATGAATTTTCCTAACAGTTTATAGTAAAGTGATTTCAGCAGGATGAAGGGGTATGTATTTCACTTGAATCTAAGAGAGTCAAGAAAATGCCACTAAAATTTTAAACATGTAGGAAGAGGAGTAATTTGGGGTTTCATCAGTCTAATCTTTTTAACTGAAAGTATCAAGTAAGGCTCCCCTTACTTTGACAAGGGTCAGGTGGTAATTTCCTTCTAGCTTTATTTCTGATGGTATTGAATATTGCTCCTGGTACATTTCTCTAAAGCTAGTGTACTTTTAGTTTTCTATGTTAAGGGCAAGGACATTCAAGTAAGAAGGTAAGTATTTAGCAGGGAATTGTGAATAAAAATCAATTCAAAAGTTAGAAAATATTTAAGAAGATTATACTTGCATTCCTTTGAGAAGATAGAAGACTGCTCTGGGAATGTAACACTTTGACAGTTTGTATAGCCTTCCTATTGAAATAAGGATCATTTTTTTTTTTTAACATCTTTATTGGAGTATAATTGCTTTTCAATGGTGTGTTAGTTTCTGCTTTATATAAGGATCATTCTTTTTTTTTTTTTTTTTTTTTTTTTTTTTGCGGTACGCGGGCCTCTCACTGTTGTGGCCTCTCCCGTTGCGGAGCACAGGCTCTGGACATGCAGGCCCAGTGGCCATGGCTCACGGGCCCAGCCACTCTGCGGCATGTGGGATCTTGCCGGACCGGGGCACGAACCCGTGTCCCCTGCATCAGCCGGCGGACTCTCAACCACTGCGCCACCAGGGAAGCCCTAAGGATCATTCTTGAGTTCATTCCAATTAGAGAAGTAATAGAACTATAATTTAAAAAAAACAGTTTTTGCCTTCAGGTGGTGGAACCATAAAGATTTATAACTTAAATCTGGTAGAGTCATATAAATTTCAAACTATCCTTAATGATGCTAAAAAAATTTTTTTTTTTCTTTAGACAACATTTATTGATGCTTCTCACATGTTTAGTACACCCTGCCAGGCAGGGACTTTGGAAAATACTAAAGGTAGAAGAAGTTCCTGATCCGAAAATACTTAAAACTGCTAGTTGGGAGGAAGATAAAATGAAGGAGAACTAAATAATAATGCTTAAGAAGAGCAGAAAAACGTGGTGTAAGATGCCAGTATCAGATATCAGTAAAAATGCCAGCTATTTTAGAAGGAGAGCCCCATTGTGGGCTGTGGTAAAATCATTTTATAACCAATGCCGTTATTTTAAAAAACAGAATGGCTTTGTAGAACAAAATGTTTTTCTATCTGTCATGTAACCCAAAACACTGACTTGTTTGCGAGAAATTCTATAGAATGAAGCATCTTCTGCCCCAGTGCTTTACTCTAAACACCTGCCTGCCTGAGGTGAGCAGTGGCAGCTTCTCAAAGGAAAACCCAAGCAAGTGTGGACCCCCCAGCTACATCCTCTTCCTACCTTCAAAGTAAAAAATGCCTGCGGGCAAATGCCATCTTTGGTTTGCCATCTTTCCTGTTCCCTCTTCTTTGCCTGTTTGACTATTTTGAGGTAAGTAGTTCCTTTTCCAGGAAGTCTTTTTTGTGAGTTCCCACTGAATTGGGTACCCTTGATCTGTGCTCTGACCCCAGCCCACGTCTGTCAGTGGCACATCTTCCTCTACCACCGCCATGACTGCTAATGATAATCATGTCTTAGTTAGTTCGGGCTGCTCTAACAAATTAACAGAGACTGGATGGCCTAAACAACAAGCATTTATTTCTCACAGTTCTGGAGGCTGGCAGTCTGAGGTCAGGGTGCTGGCATGGTCGGGGTCTTTAGTGAGGGCCGTCTTCCTGGTTTACAGAGAGCTCTTCTTGCTCTGTCTTTACGAGACAGAAAGAGAGCTAGGTAGCTCTCTGATCTCTTCTTATGAGAGTGGTAGGTCTTATTTTCCCCATATTATATATAAGGAAACTGAGAATTGGAGAAGTTAAGCCATTTTCTCTAAGTCTTCCAACAAGAGGCAGAATTGAGATTTCAAGAAGTTATTCTTACTGTTGAGCCTTGCCTTGTAACAGTGACCCCATGCTGCTTCCCTCATTGGGCTGAGAGCCCCTTGAAAGCAAGAATTGTGTCTTTCATTAATAGCTGGTCAAATGACTGCTTGAATGAGACTAGCAAAGGTGTGAGTGTTATAAATGTATTTAGCCTACAGAGCCAAAGATAACTCATTCTTCTCAGGAGAAAAGCATTGAGCCTGCATCCACCTGGTGATTTGTTTTATTGGTTTATTCATTGTCTAGCAGTACTCATGTCAGGCAACAGGTAATCATTTGGGCGCTCAGAATAGCCAGTCAGTGTTATTCAAGGCTCTCAGAGTGCATTTTAAATGGCAGGCACATTTACTGCTCTGAAGGAGACACAGTTTTGTATAGCACGGAGGAATTAGAGATGAAAGTTGGGAAATCATCCTAATGAGATCATTCATTAATATCGCTCTTTTTTGTTGTTTTTAACTGTTTCACGCGGGTACTTTCATTTTAACTCATTAAAGAAGTGATTTCCTGGTGAACCACTTGGGGGTAATCCAAGGAGACAGAGACCCTGCTTCCTATCAGAGGGTCTCTGAATCAACAAGAAGGATCTTGGGACCATTAATTGGACCAGAGTATGAACACCCACCAAGTGCAGGGCCCTGTAGGAGATGCTCGGGGATACAGGGATGAATAGGACACCTCCTCTATCTCTAGAAAGGTGAGCCTCCCTCCAGCCAGAGGGGGGATTCCTGAAAGTATCTATCTGGTATGGCGTGTTTTGCTTTAGTTTGCCTTATAGCTGATCCTTGCTTTAGACAGAAGTTATCATTAGTATAATAATTTGTATGTATTTGTAATGTGCCTGAAACTGTGCCGAGCACTTTATGTGAATTATTTTTTTTAAGTTCATAATAAACCTATGGGATAGATATTATTATCTCTGTCTTACAGATGAGGAAACTGAGGTTTAGAGAGAGGTTAATAACTTGTCCACATTCACATACCTAGAAGGGATGGAGCTGGAATCACACTCAAAGCCAGTGCTCTAATCCCTATATTAGTCTACCTCCTTATTTGGCCCAAAGCAATCTAGGAAAATAGAACTTTCAGGATCATTACAGGATGCTTTAGCATCATTTGATCATTTCAATGATCATTTCAATGAGGGATACAAGACACTCTTTCCATTTTACAGTTGAAGAAACTGACCCAGAGGGATTTTCTGCAGTGAAGTTATACTCCTGTTACTAACTGGTGATACTGGGTTGTGAACACAGCAGTCCAGTCTTTAATACAACTCCCAGTAGCAATGAAACAAACAGGAACAACTTATTATGCAGGAACAAAGCAATCTAGAGTTTATTATATTTTCCTTCAATTCATTTTTTCCTTCCCCTTATTGTGTGGGCCATGCATAATTTTCTTGGCTCTGTATATAATTACATACGTGCTTTGAGATGAACACTCTAAGTGCAGTGAGTAATGGGCTGAGTTGGGATGTAGTCACCCTGCAGTCAAAGTCCTTCAATCTTTCACCAAAAATGCTAATAATGCAGCAGACATTAAACTGCTAGTGGCAGCGGACAGCCAGAGTTCATCTGATAGGTGTATGTTGTAGATTTCTATGGCAATCACAAGGCAAGGGTGTAAGAATTCCCGGGGATTTCAAATGGTGGCCTTTGAAGGCATGTTTTGTACACCTCTGCTGCTCTGGGGAGTTTTCCTTTTCCCCACAGGTGCTGGAGGCGAGTCAAAGCTATCAGCTCTAGAACGGCTGGCAGGAAACCCATCCCTGCCTGTTTCCTGCAAGAAATGAATGCCTCTCAGCTGCAGTCAGCAGTCCCAGTACTTTACCACTGTCATTTACACGTTTTTTGTTTTGTTTTTTAGCCTTCCAGTTATCACCCAATGAGCATGTAAAAGACTTAATTTTTTTGCTCAGTACATTTTCCATTCCTTTACAACTTAGCTGAAGTTGAACCTCCTCCTCTGGGAATACCTCCCCGGCTGACTCATACCCATAGTCCTGTCTCTTGCCCATCTCTGAATGCCTCACATTGCTCTGGCCAACCATTCAGGGGGTCGGATGCACTGCCTCCATGGCCTTTCTGGCCAGGCCCTTGACATTCGGGTGCTGGTGTGTTTTGTTTGCTTGGTGTCATGGCACTTTCCAGTTTGATTCTAGAAATAGGATTATTTTTAAGCAACGTGATTATTTTTCCTGATTATAAATGTAATAATGTTCATTGTGTAACATTTTTAAAGAGATAAAAAGAAAGGATATGAAATCACCCATGAACTCACCATCTGGAGATAACCAGAGTTAACATTTTGGGCCATTTGCTTTTAGCGTCAGGTGTGAATGTCACTCTTTATGTTTGTTCTGTCTTTGGACAGAAGCTGAACACCTGAAGTTTTATCATGTGGGAATGCCATGGATTTCTTTTAGTTTTTTTTGATCCTTGGATGGAAGCCCCATTTTGCACGCTTGGTGTCAATACATGGTGATGACAGTGATTCTCCCTTCATAATTCTGCCAACAGTGTTTGTTTTATCTTAGAATAGCTTATATGATGACATGAGGGAGGAAAAGTACCATGACATGAAAGTACCATGGAGACAAATAAGTTTTAAAGTGGATCTTGGAAGTTGTCTCATCCAGTGGCTCCAAATCCAGCTGTGCATGAGAACATCTGGGGAACTTGTTAAATTGCTACCATCCTGGGCCAGTTGATTCAGAATCTTAGTGATGGAGCCTGAGAAGAGTAAGGTGCCTAGGCAGTTTCTACCAGCAGCTCAGCTGAGCACCATTCAGTGGACTAGAGTTTGAGAGCCAGTTCACTGATTTATTCACCAGATATCTATTGACAGCTTAATGGGGAGCCAGGCACTCTGCTAGGCTTTAGGAATATAATGGCCAGGGTAGACATGGTATCCTCCCTCTTGGAGTTTATGTCTTACCAGGGAAAACAGCAAAATACCAAATAAACAAAAATAGTAATTAGAATCATGGCATGTAGTTTGAAGATAAAGCAGCAAGAGAGAGTGACTTTAGCTACTGTGGTCAGGCATAGCCTCTCAGAAAAAGACACAAAGTCTCAGAACTTGAGGCTGAGAAAGACCCAGCTGTATGAAGAGCGTGGGAAAGAGGCTTCAGCTGAGGAATGGCATACACAGATGCCCTGGTAGGAGCAAAAGCTTGGCATGTTTCAGGAACTGAGAGGGCAGTGCGTCTGAAGTGTAGTGAGAGAAGAAGAGTGCAGAGAGGAGCTCAAAGTTGTTTTAACTAGTTACCCAGGAACCAGCACTGGTTACTGGCAGAATAAAGGCCAGAACCTACTTTGTTGATTGCATGTCCAATCAATGCCCTTTATGTTGCTGTATTAGGCAGTTCCGGCTGCCATAATGAAAGACCACAGGCTGGGTGGCTTAAATAACATTTATTTTCTCACATTTCTGAAAGCTGGAAGTCCAAGATCAGGGTGTCATCAGGGTTGCTTTCTCCTGAGGCCTCTCTCCTTGGCTTGCAGATGGCCACCTTCTCGCTGTGTCCTCACATGGTCTTTCCTCCTTGGTGTCTCTTCGTGTGTCCAGATTTCCTCTTCTTAGGAGGACACCAGTCAGATTGGATTAGGGCCCACCCTGGCCTCCTCATTTTAGTCACCTGCTTAAAAGTTCGATCTCCAAATACAATCACGTTCTGTAGCACTAGGGATTAGTGCTGCAACATATGAATTTTGAGGTGGGGGGAACACACAATTCAGCCAGTAAGAGCTGCCTTCTTATAGCTGACAATCCCCCATCATCATAGGAGCTTGTCTAACAAGACAAAGCACCTGTTTCTCTTCTGCTAGTAGCCCCAAGAGAGAAATCTGTATTACTTTTTTGGATTAAAAGAACCCTAAGCAAAAGACTGGCTTAGTGTCCTTACAACCTCTAATGTAGATGGAGGGGTGGTGAGTGGTGTGGAACTGGTTTATGAAATTTTTGCTCCACTGACTGGGATCTTTTGCAGTTTCAAAACCTTTCATTGCCAGAGAGTTCTGTATCTGCTAGAGTTCTTTGATGAAGATAATAGAATCCACCCTGGCTGGTTTAAATGGGATTTGTTAGGGGATATTAGCTGGCTTACAGACTCTGAAAGGACAAGAGAGCTGCCGTTGTTGCCAACCCCTGAGCCACATTGCCTCTGCCGTGACCCACGAAGCTGCTGCACGTCTGACTTCAGTACTCACACCTCTGCCATCACCTGTGCCAGCACAAAGGGTGTCCAGGGCCTAGCTCTTTCCTCACACAGTTTACTTCCTAATCAAAACTCACATCTGAGTGACAGAAGGGAAGATTCACAGTATAGGGAGCTTTCAAAGATAGCCCCTTCCTCTTCAAACTAGACAAGAAAGAAGATTTTGAATGCCCCAAATGTCCTGTAACAGGTGTCCTCCTCTCTTATCCCCCCTTCCAAGATTTGCTCACAGTGTAAGTCTCCCAACCGGACACTGGCAAGATTGTAGGGCACGAGCAGAGTCTATATTCATTATCTATTCATCTTTACGAGGGTGCAAATGAGATACAAAGGGCATCAAGTAGGAGATGAGACAGAGATCGTAAGCGTCCCATCAGTAAATGTCTTTCATTTTTATGATTGTATTATGCAGGAGAGAAGGAGGGTAGAAGGCTGTGAGAGAAAGGCTGGCAGGTAGGAAGTACAGACTCAGCATTCTGGAGCCCCCCGGGCTTCTGTCTTGAGGCTTCTCTAGAACCTTAGCTTTATCTTCAAGATAGTCTTTTCCAGTTTGGTCGGAGTGGAAGGTGTTGTAGATGTCTTTGCCTTTTGTGGCTTATTTTAAACTGGGGAATTTTTCATGCTTTGTGACTTTTAAGTGGACTCTGTTAATGAGTTTTCTGCTTATAACTTCTCTATCTTTTGGTGGGGAGGGGAGGAGGGGGACCACCTGTGTGCAGATGCTCAGCCACACCTGAGTATACAGGTGAGGTCAAGGCAATGAGTGCTATTGTCCTATCAGGAAGGACACAGTAAAACTCACAGAATATATACTTCTATTTATGCACACGTTTGCAAATTCAATTGTTTAATGTTGACCCTCAGCTATCACTCAAGGTATCACTGTTTTTGGTGCTGGAGATAAAGCAGCGATAAAGATATATTAGCACATCTTAATGATCCTTCCAATATATTCATCAAGAGGTGCTGTCTAAGGCATGAGCTAAATATACACGTATTGACAACTGGTATAAAATATAAGATTTAAGAAATTAGCCTTGCTTTTATTGGAGACAGAACTGGCCCTTCAAAATGTCTTCTGAATGTTTAGTGCTTTTTCCCACTTCCGTGACTTCCCTTATGTTTTTTTCCTCTTTGAAACTCACTTTATACAAAGTGAATTTCACAGGCAGGAGGAATGGATATTCATTGGGGTTTTCTTTTAAGCTTTTTCATGTAAGTTTGACATTTTTAAAAATATGAAGTTGGTAGGAGGAAAGATGTTGGTCTTAATTAGCAACATTATTATTAGAGAAAAATACATCTTAGGAGTGTCCTACACACAGTAAATATTTACCAGCTCACTGCATGCATGAATGAATGAATGAATGAATGAATAACAGTACTCTTCAGCCAGATCTGGGTTCAAGTTCCTGCTTTCCTCCTTATTAGCTGCATTATGATGATCTCTCTGAGTCTCAGTTTCCTCCTCTTTATACTGTACAATTTTGCTTACTAAATAGATCTGTTTTGAGGATTAAATAAGCGAATTCATGTAAAAAAAATGAGATGATGTTGATCTGGTTTCTGTTGAACCACTCAGCAAACATTTCTGTCACCACCACCATCACCACTTTATTCTTCCCTGGGAAATTCCCAGTGAAGATTAACATAACAAAGACACTGGGAAGTTCTCCAGCAAAAGAATCTCTTAACATCTTAAAAAATCTTATACACCTGTTTGTGTGGGTGTGTATGGAACATTATTAACATCTTCCTAGAGTATTGTTCCACAAAATAAAATTTGGGAAAGGCTACTATGAGCCAAAGTTACATTCATAATTCTTTTTAAAGGAAAACTTAGGTGTATTTATTTTGAAGACGTTTTAAGTGGCCAGAGAGAGCTTAAAAAGACTTTGCTGTGTGTGCTGACCCTTGTTCGGTATCACATGGAAGGATGGGATAGTGGAAATCAGGTGACAGGAAGGCTGGTGTGTAGCAGGCCCAGGGCTCACCTCCCTTGAAGGAAGTCTTGTCTGCATCCGAACCCCTGGGCATCTGTCTTGAGCTACCCCATAAACCAAAGCCTGTCACTTTGGGACAGTCTTTTCCAGTGTGGCCCTCATTCTCTTTGTGACTGTGAATGTTTCTGTGGTTTAATTCTGCCACTGCCTGCTCGTCTGACCCACTTCTGCAGTCCTCTGGGCACTGGGCAGGCCAGCTGGGGCAGGATGCAGCTGTCCTCCAAAGGGTGCACAGCAGCCCCTTCTATCCATGGGCTGCAGCCTCGAATCCATCCATAGTGGTGACTAATGGAAATGATGATGTACACGTGTGTGACCATCACTTTGTAGGAAAGACACGCAGATGGGTCGGGGGAGATGAGTAGTTTTTAACTCCATCTGTTCCCTTTTATACTGGAAAGTGTCCATTTGTGTGCAATGAAGGAATGCAAAAAAAGAGAACAAGTGGTAAAGTAGGACATGAGGGATTATTAACAGTTATCTCAAATACCTCGTAACCTTATGAACTCAGGCCATTCTTTTCCTGTTAGATTGTACGTTTAACCTTTAAATGGCTTAAAATCAAAGAGGGAAGCTCATCCATTCTTTTTCTCTCTAATTCTCCTTGAAGGAGTTGGAGATGAAATCGTCTTTCTATTGGAGTTGGCAGTGCTTTGCAGATGTGTCTTCTCTCTGCTTACCTGTGAAATGTGCTACCTGGGCTTGAGGTCAAGCTTTTGAAGTTCCTGAATTGAATGTGGTGCTCCTTTTAGCCACCACCTTGGAAATGATCTTTTTTTGTTTGTTAGTTTGTTTTGTTTTGTTTTTGCGGTACGCGGGCCTCTCACTGCTGTGCCCTCTCCCATTGCGGAGCACAGGCTCCGGACGCGCAGGCTCAGCGGCCATGGCTCACGGACCCAGCCTCTCCGCAGCATGTGGGATCCTCTCGGACCGGGGCACGAACCCGCGTCCGCTGCATCGGCAGGCGGACTCTCAACCACTGCGCCACCAGGGAAGCCCACTTGGAAATGATCTTAATTCTTTCTGCTACAACTAAGAATTTTTCTAAAGTTTGCTCTTAAAAGTTAAAGAAATTCTTAATTTTAAAGAAAAACTTTTATTGGCTCTTAAATGTATTCTCTTTCTTCTTCTTCTTGAGTTGGTGTAGACTTTGACAGTAGTACCTGTGAGTGGTTATATCTGTTCAGTGCACTGTGAGGGAGTTTAGAAAATGCTAGCGTCTGAAAAGGAGGATTTCTCAAAGTTTTAGACACAGCCATGGGAAAGTGTTCATATCATCATCTTTATAACTGTGTCCATGTCCCATGGCTTTTATCTTTTTTCTTTTTATGTGTCCATGTTTATCTTAAATTAAGTTTTATATTAATCAAAAAATATTCCTTTAGCCAACTATCCCTGTTAAATCCAATGGTGAGACTTCTTTGAGGAGACAGGGTTGGTTAGGGCTGCATATCTAGAATTCTCTTTGATCAGTTATATCATGACTTGGTGAAATAATTGTATATCACTTTTGCTGTTAAATGAAACTGAAGGTAAATATAGGATGATTGTTATCATTACATCTTGACCTGATACATGATAGAGAATAGGTTCCTAAGTTTGGCCGTGATGGTTTTATATTCACTGAAGTGAAAAAATTCTGAAATGTAGTGTAACTTTATGAATGTGAAATTGTTACATGTATTTAAGAACATTATTGTGATTTCATTTGCCTAAAAATATCAGGAGTGGTTCAAAAGAAGATTGAACTCCTGAATCCTCTGAAATTCAGGCCATGCTGGACGAGGAAACCCCTGATGTCCTCAGAGTGGAGCTTAATCTTTCACCCAAATCAGCTTTTCCTTCAGAGTTTTGACCTATGACTTAGAAAGAGCTTTTCTCTCCTCTCTGAACCATAGCTTGCCAGCTTCACAGTGTGATCCTTGGAGATGTGGGAAGAGGAAGAGGAAGCAGTCTTTGACCTTTGTCAGTGTATTCCTGTAGAGCCCACTTCCAGAGTTGGCTTTTTTCCTTTCCTCCTCTCTCCCGTTGTCCCGTTGTTCTCTCCTGCTTACTTTATTGCCTTCTTACTCATTATCTGGCCATGTTTCCTCTGAGACAGCAAACAAGCCTGTAATCAAGGCACTTGCCTTACTAAAGCGCTGAGAATTGGTTACATGAGGCCTTTTCCCAAGGGACTCAATTTTTAATGTGTTTATGATTGGGTTAATGAAACGGAGCAGGTGACAAATTTAGTTTATGGAAGGCCCATTCAGGACAGTAAGCATTTGAAAAGGCTGAAAAGACATACCAGAGATCCTAATCAAGCAGTGTGGCTTAGATGAAAGGTCACAAATGAAATTTAATGTGAATTATGCTAGGGTAATTCGTATTACGAAAATAATTTAGGCACATGACATTATGTTAGCAGTGCATCTTGCTTTTGGAACCTTCCAGGAGTAGTGGAGGCTATGCTTGCTATTCCTTATAACAGAGGTTTTAATGATTTATTTAAAAAAGAATTAGCTAGACCATATATTATAAAAAAAATTTGCCATGGTAGGGGTGAAGATAGAGGAATAAAAAGGGGGGGGATGCAAAGATAAGGTGCTGTCACTGCTACCAGACTTCTTTCTCTCCAAGGACCTATCCAAACACTTTCCAAACATTTCTCTTTCACATAATTCATACAATATCTCCTGTATTAGTGAAATTCCATTGGTAGAACATTGGCGTCTGCACTCATAAAACATGTATTTTTATTTACAAGTTATGTGTATACACTATATACTCTTATTAAGCATAATATAAAGCACTTCCAAAACCAGATTTTATAAGAGGAGATAAAGGTAAAATAAACTTTATTATTTAATTTTTATTAATACTATAAAGCCCTTTTAATCATGTAACAAAATTATATGATTTTAGAGAGAGCAATGTGATTAAATATGCTTCATTATTTTTAACCTAAGCTTGCTTCTTTGTGATACAGGCATTCGAAGGTTATATCTTTTGCCTCATTATTTTTTTTTTTATAATTTATGTACAGAAAACTGCACCTGTTTTAAAGTATGTAGTTTGATGAGTTTTGGACCAAGTAGTTTATTTTGATATCTGGTTTTAATAGCTGATGTCTAAAACACAAGTGATAGGACACAATTCATAATTAATGCTAGTGGGTATATAATCCGTTTTTCAAGTAGTTTTCCTGATGATTCAGCCTGTGTTGCATGATTTGTTTTTGCCCTCTTATTTTCAGATCTGATTAGATCTTCAATTTTTACCTGTAACATATGGCTGATTAAGATAAATCCATAGAAGTGTCCATTTTCTGTTTGTTTGCACGTGCTTATGTTATTAGTGCTATCCTTAATCCATGTTTCCTTCATAGGAATCTTTTTAAGCCATTTGTACATTTGTAAAAGAGTTCAGTTAAACTGATGTAATTTTATTTGTACATCCTCTTAGCCAGGCCCAGGTGTGTTGCAGTCTTTCACCATATGCTGGGAGTGAAGAACTGCATGGATTCGTCCCTCCAGGCAGAATCCCCTTTTCTCTCTCCATGCCTCACAGTTCCAGTATCATGTGATTTAGGGAATGCACCAGGGAAAATTCAAACAAGAGACTTCAGGAGAGCTTACTTTATTTTTAAGGTAAAAAAAATATATATATATAGATATATATACATATATATATCTATATATATATCATACCATACACAGACACACGGAAATTCTAATCTGTTCTCCTATGCCTCAGTGGCTCATCTTGTGGACCCAACTCTATCAACGGTTGTCAATTTATTGTTTAAACTAAAGCCACCTAACCTTCCCCCCACCCCAATAACTTCTTACGCAGAGGCCAATTATGTAAGATTACCCAGAGCTGCTATTCTTGGGGCAGCAGCGTTGAAGGGCTGTGGTCTCATCTGATCTCACATGCCTCATCCCTTTCCCACCTGCCTCCCCCTCCCCCCTCCTCCCTCCCCCATCCCAGGCAAAGGTAGCAGAGCACAGTTTGACCAAGATAGGAAGGAAAAAGTCTTCTCTGATGTTAGTATCAGATCTCACTGTGCTTCTCCTTTGCTGTCTCTTTGTTTTTCTCCCCCGGATCCTGAGATTCTTGTCAGTGATCACATTTTCCTCTTTGCCTTCCTTTAGGAAGAGGTTAGTGCCAGCTCCATCTTTGGTACCGAGCAGTACGGTGTTCAGTTCCATCTGTTGTATCTTTTGCAGTATATGGAGATGCATGGGATACATTTTTGATACCAGCCCTGCTCCTGGCTTTATCTTGCTTTCATACCTTTATTTTCCTTTGCTTCATATTTAATTTACATTTTCTTTTTGTATTAAACAAGTTAAATTTATTTTAATTTCCCATAATATATATATATAGCTTAAATTACTTTAATCTCTTTTGGAATAAGTACAAGGGCTCTGACAATAGCACTTGTTTTATTGTTATTCAAAAATCAACCTTATGACATTTGGAAGGAAAGTTCTAAATAAATGTAAAATAAGCGAATTCAAAATGTAGTGAATGACTTAGGCTTACTCTGAGTGCAAAGTCAGGTAAATTTGATGTTACATGAAAATTGTTTTTTCTCCCTGTAAGAAATGGAAAATACATCATTTTTATTTCTTTATTTTGTAGTTCTTTTTTTTTAGGTCAGAAATTCTCGAGTTCAGAGGCTAGTTTAGAAAAGAGGAACACCCAAGCTCTCATTCTATGTTAGCAGCTAATATAGTCATGACTTGTGTGTAGTTTTGGGTCAGGGGTTTAATGCTGGGATTACTTGGAGAACAGAGGTTGTGTTCTCTGAAAACTGGGATCAGTTCTGGTGGGTACAAATGGAGATTTACCAAAGTATATGTAATGATGGATCTCGTTATTTTGGAATAGGAAAGCAATATTAAATAACTTTTATCCGAGGAATTAAAGGTTTTGTAGTCCCAAACCTGATGCTGAGCGAGTCATTATTTTGTGACCCAGCTCAGAAGTGGAGGAACTTGTATTCTGAACCTCCCTTCTGAATACATTAATTTGTTCATTGGTCCCATCAGAGGCGTGCTTCCTAAGAAGCCTTGAGACTTCACCCGCAGAGGGAGCTGGAGAAGCTCGGAGGCTGAGGTCCTGGACGTTTGTTGTTGGCCCCTCCAGCAACCATTGCCCCCTCTCCTGGGACCAGCTCCCCTCTTCATTTGCGATTTGTCCTTCTTTACTCCTTACTTACCCAGGTGTTTGGGTCAGGTTGCAGCCCAAGGGGTGTGATGATGATGACATTGCTTGACACTGCCTTTCCCTGGGACCTTTCTCCTACAGGTTCTGACACATAACTGGTTTTGCAAGACCTAGTAATTGCATGCATATCATTGAGTGGGAAGCAAGCAAAATTCTAAATAAGCTATGGAAACAAATCCTCCTATTTTATAGCCTAAGTTGAGTATTGTCAATTGTTTAGAAAGAGCCTTTTTTGTTGTTGTTATTGTGATGTTTGTGACACTTTGTAATTAAGCTGGATAATGCCTTGTTGGGTTGTAGTAGTTAGTGGTGCTTTCTTTCATGAGAGAGGGCAGAGTTACTTCTTGAACTTTTGAGAAATAGGTATTAGAGAAGGGAGGAAATGAGTGGAATAATTTTTTTTTCCTTACAGAAAACACTTTTAAAGATGCAGGTGGATTAAGTCATAAAAATGAGATGAACAAGGGTGTTTTTACTTGCTTTGTGGTATGGTCTGCAGTGGTGAAGCCTGATTGTGCCACCTCACTTGTTCTTCCCTTGAACTTCAAACCCTTGAACTTGATCTGAGGAGTAGGATATAAATAGCACCTTAGGGTCTTGCATGTGGCCAAATATTATACTATAATTAGTAAGGTTCATAGCCTGCTGTTGCCTCTCCAGAATGATGGCCGGTCAGTAAGAATCAGTGCTTTTGTTAGCTCCAGGCTTTGAACGGTTAAGAGAATTGAGTCTCTTTATATATGAGTCCTTTGAAATAACAATAATTGAAATGAATAAACACTGGGTAGGAGAAACTGTAGTATTTAACTGGCTTTTCTATTGGCCTTTTAACTCCTGTCAGTTCGGTGATATAGAAAGCAGAGCAAGAAACTGGAATCATATGGGTGTGTTCTGTCAATTGATTCTAAAACAGACTGACCTTATACATGGTGTGACTTAGGCAAATTTCATTGGGCTTTAGTTTGTAAAACAGTAACATGAGAGTGTTGAGAGGAAGAATGAAGATCTTAATAATAATATTGGAGATGAGTGTGAAAACAGTGTAGGGACATATCAAAGGGGAGTGGTGGTGGGAGGGGGTGGGTGTACAAGTCCAGCTGCTGTTGTGAGGAAGCTGTAACCATTATTGCTAGTGGGTGAGTGGGAAGCAGCAAAGCTTTCTTTTTTTTTTTTTTGGCTATGTTGGGTCTTTGTTGCTATGCCTAGGCTTTCTCTAGTTGCCACGAGCGGGGGCTACTCTTCGTTGTGGTGCACGGGCTTCTCATTGCGGTGGCTTCTCTTGTTGCAGAACACGGGCTCTAGAGCACAGGCTCAGTACTTGTGGCGCATGGGCTTAGTTGCTCCGTGGCATGTGGGATCTTCCCAGACCAGGGCTCGAACCCGTGTCGCCTGCATTGGCAGGCGGATTCTTAACCACTGTGTCACCAGGGAAGCCCAGCTTTTTATACAATAGTTTGCGGCTGGGTCTAGGGCATTGTGACATAATGTGGAGATACAGATGGTAAATTGATATGTTTGGAAACAGGTCTGACCCAGCATAAGTCTGGTGATCCAGCACAGAAATAACATAACCTTGTAATGGATTTCAAAGACATAAAGCTTGGAAATCTATAATACATCATATGCCCCAAAAAGGGGAAGAAAGGGGAAATAGGAAAGACTGTTGAATGAAAGTTTAAAATTCTACTGAATGCAAAACATATTTATAGAGCTTTCTTTAAGAGTATTGGGATTTGGATGTTAAAAGATAGACTAAATATACATGTGCATGTGTGTTATATATATATATATATATATATATGTATAACTGAATCACTTTGCTGTACAGCAGAAATTAACACAACATTGTAAATCAACTATACTTGAATAAAATTTTATAAAGACCTGTCTCTCTATATTTACATAAATATAAATATTATGGGTATAGATCTATAAATATAGATATCAATATATACAGATCTATCTAGATAGACCTTTTTTTAGGTTTTAATTAAAAGTAAGTCTTCTGAAAAATAAATTGGAATAGCCTGGGGAAACTGTAAGAGTATTTTGCTTTTGCCTTTTTGAAAAATGCCAGAATAATTTTCATAGCAATATCAAATCATCTCATAATCATTTGAACAGCTCCCAAGGTTCTTTCCTTCATACCCTCAAGTTCTTATTGAAAAAATATTTGCAGCCAGGTGCAAATTAAACTTTTTTATTATTACAAAATGTCATTCTTTTCTCTGATCTTTTTCTGACCCATTAATGGCTTCTCTGAAAATGATTGCAATCATTTTTAGATATTATTTCAGAACTTAACATCAAAATGTATTGAGCCTGCTTATTCTTCTCCTAACTCCTTCTTCACTCTTCCTGGCTCCTCTTCTCCTCAATAAAAGAGGTCCTTTAAAAAGAATCTGTAATTTAGTGTCATTGATACTTCCCCATCTAAAATGTATAACTAATGTGTATGAAGAAACTTCAAGGTGTTTTGTAATCTGATGCCACCGAGTTTACCCTCCATCATATGACTAAATCCTGCTGCTGAAATGTCCTACCTCATCTTCTCTGAGAGTTTTTAACCTTCCTCCCGCAAAGCCTTGAGGAATTCCCAACATGTTCATGAAACTTTTCATTACGATGCCCATCCACCCTCATTTTGCTATTTCATTGCCCTACCTTTCTAAACCTTAACAATAACCTTATTTTTCGTTGTTCCACTAATTGATGCAGGTATGAGTATAGCACTGTATAGTGCAGTAGTATTACATAGCACTAATATATACGTGTACCTAATAGTGTCTTTTTTTTAAACGTTGGGTAATGGCCATATTTTACACTTAGAATTAAATACCTGATAGGCCATATTGCAAACCCACAAAGAATTTTTGCAAATCATTGATTCATCTGTATATTGCCATAATCAGAAATGATTAATTGTGAAATACTGAGCTAAACAAAAAACAGCCCATAGATATTCTAGCTTCAAAATTTGCATTTTAGTAATATTTGGCAATCTTAGTTTGTCTTGATGAGATGAAATCTTATGTAGACTTTTAAATCAGTGAAAAATCAGAATTGAGACCAGCAGTTTCCTTACTGTGATAGTTAATGGTGAAAGGAAATTTGCACTGGGAGTTAGAGCTCTCCGTTTTGTTTTTTGTTTTGTTTTGTTTTTTTAAATGACTCCCCAGTGAATTTCATTTGGCTTTTGTTTAGAAAAGTATTATCATGACTACTTTTATAAGTCATTCGTATCAATGGCTACCTTTAATTTTCTACATAAATAGTTGTTTGACAATGTGGAAGAACAATTTGAATTCAGTACCCAAAAGTATTTCTTTCTGGATCAGTGTAATGTTCTATAACCTATGCAGATGAAGCAGAATACGAAGAGGGTGTTTGAGCAAGTAAACATCAAGCTGAGGATTGTTCTGATTTGTGTACGGTTAAGGTCAGGGAATAAGCCCAGTGACTTTAGCATTGGATGGCAACAGAGCTACCACCCTAGTCCACTTTCCTTCTATCTCAGTTGGAGGCTGCCCATAAAATTTAAAGAAAAACGAAGCTGGTCCAAACATGACCAATACTTCAGAGACTTTTAGGAGAGGGAAGTCTCTTTAAGTTCTGGGGGGAAATGCCAGATTTTATTTCTGATGGTGAATCTCTTATTTTAGAAGGAATGCTGCAACAGACATTCCAAAAGGAAGGGAGAATAACCAATTTTGAGTTCCTGCTCTGTATCAGACATGCTAAGTGTTGAGACAAATCCTCCTAAATCCGTAAAATAGCTAAGTTTGAGGATGTCTGTAATATAGACAAAGAAATGATGCTCTGAGGAGTTTTATCATTTGCCCTGGGTCACAAAAGCAGTGGTAAGGCTAATATTCGGATTTAAGTCTCTAGGCCTCTAAGCACCATACTCTTTCCAGCTCATATGACTTGATAGAACTGTAATTAGATGTATTTTGAAGAACTGTTGTTAGGTATGTAAATGTTTAGGATTGTTATATCCTCTTAATGAATTGACTCTTTTATCATTATGAAATGACTTTCTTTATTCATGCTAATATTTTGTTCTCTGAAATCTACTTTGCCTGATAGCTACTCCGGCATTCTTTTGCTTACTGTTGCCTTTATAGTGAAGTGATTTTCTTATAGACAGCATATAGTTGGGTCTTGATTTTTTTTTTTTTTTTAATCTGACAGTCCTGCCTTTTAATTGTGGTGTTTTGACCATCTGCATTTAATGTGATTGTTGATATGTTTAGATTTTAATCTATCATCTTGCTATGTTGTATTCTGTTTGTCCCATCCATTTTTTTGTCCCTTTCGCTCTTTTTCTGTCTTCTTTTTATGATTGTATTTTATCTCTTCTGTTGGCTTATCAACTATAACTCTTTGTTTTGGTTACTTACTGGTTGCTCTAAGGTTTTAGCATATATCGTTAACTTATCAGAGTTTATCTTCAAGTGATGTACCACTTCATATATAGTATAAGAACCTTACAGTAATATACTTCTATGTCTCCTCTCCAGACCTTTGCACTATTGTCATGTATTTTATTTAAACATATGTTTTAAACTCTAGAATACATTATAATTATTTTTGTTAAAACAGTCAATTAACTTTTAAAGTGACTTAAATAATAGAAAAATTTAAAAATATATCTACCCATGTAATTTCCATTTCTGGTGCTCTTCATTCCTTTGAGTACATTCACATACTGATCTGCCCGAAGGACTTCCTTTAATATTTCTTGTAGTGCTGGTGATGAACTCTTTCAGCTTTTGTATGTCTGGAAAATCTTTAGCCTTTGTTTTTTGAGAAAAGTCTGCTGTCATTCTTATCCTTATTTCTCTGTACATGTTTTTTATCTTTCTGCTTTTAAGATGTTCTCTCTACCACTGGTTTTAAGCAATCCCATTATAATGTGGGTGGTGTAGTTTTCTTCATGTTTCTCATGCTTGGGTTTATTTAAGCTTAATGGATATGTGGGTTTGTGTTCTTATCAAAATCGGAAAAATTTTAGCTATTATTTATTCAATACATGTTTTTTTCTTGCCCCTCCTTTGGTGACTCCAGTTACACATGTAATAGGCCACTTGATGTTGTCACATAGATCACTGATACTGTGTTTATTAAAAAAAATGTTTCCTTTTTATTTCATTTTGGATCGTTGCTATTTTTATATCTTCAAATTCTTTAAGCTTTGTTCTGCAGTGTTTACTGTTAATCCCATTATTGGCTCTTCTCCCTCTGTCCCCCCACCTTGCACATGGTAGTTTTCAACTCTAGAAATTTAAGTCCTTCTAATATCTTCTTTTTAATGTTTCTACTTAACTTTTGAACATATGGAGTGCAGTTATAATACTATTCCAATATCTTTGTTAATTCTAACATCTGTATTATTTCTGAGTCATTTTACATTGGTTAACTTTTCTTAACATGAAGGGCCGTATTTTCCTGCTTATTTGCATTCCTGATAATTTTTAAATTGCATATCAGTAGATTTTACCTTTTTGGGTGATGGACATTTTGATTTTGTATACATATTCTTAACCTTCATTATGGGATGCATTTAAGTTAATTTGATCCTTTTGGGTCTTGCTTTTAAGATTTGTTTATCAGAATAGAGAAGTGGTTAGTCTAGCGCTACTTTTGCCTCTGTACTGAGGGAAAACCATTCTCTACCTAATACCCTATGGATTATGAGGATTTCCAGTCTGACTGTTGGGAACAGGTCTTGTGTGAGTTCCAGACACTATTCCTTCTAATCCTTCAGGGTGTTTTTTCCCCCAGATTTACCTAGTTTCCTCACATGCATGTACTGATTAGTATTCTGAATACTTGAGGTAAACCTTCTGCAGAGCTTTGCAGTTCTTTCTGTGTATCTCTGTCCTCTCTGCTCCTGTAAGCTTCCTTGATCTCCCCAGACTCCCAACTCTATTTCCTCAACTCAGAGAGTCTGCTGGGCTCCATTCAGGCTTCTCCTCAGGGTGCCATGGCCTGGACCATCTTTTAAGGCAGAAAACTGGAAAAATCATAAGGCTCACCCCATGTGTATCTCCTCTCTCAAGGATTACTGTCCTTTGATGTGTCATGTCCATTGTCTTGAAATCGTTACATATATTTTATTCAGTTTTTTGGTTGTTTCAGGTAGCAGGTTATATCTGTTTCCTATTACTCCATCTCAGTTGGAAACAGAAGTATCAGGTGTAAATTTTCACTGAAGGATTTTTTTTTTCTTTTCCACTTTGGCAGCTTCCTGGGAGACTATTTACCTTTAGCTTGGTTTTTACCTTTTTATTACTGGCCTTTACCTTTTATTACAAGAATACAATTTCCCTAAATCTATTTTTTCCACTGTCTGAATTTTCTTAAATATTTCAAGGTGGGACAAATGAGACAGACTTTTGGTTCTTGGCACCAGCACCAGACTTGAACATAGGCCAACTGGTACTCAGTGCTCCCCTATGGATGCTCTTTTTGTTAATTCCAAGGTTGTATGGATGATGATTGCTTGCATGGATGTGATTAATCAGATGTAGGTTTTCAGCTGACAAGTTTTTCTGTCTTTTTAAAGTACAGTTGTTATTCAAGAGATAGCGTACTGAACAATGATTTCCCTAAGCAGTAGTTCAATATACCATGAATATAAACGTATGAATGATAAGTGATAGCTAAGAGGAAACTGCTTGCTTTTTGTTCCATGGAAAAAGTACTGTTATTTTTCTTAACTTCATATCACGAGGCATACATTTTAATGTACTTTTTTTTTTTTTGCCAAATGGCAATTGACATGTATTCCCTCGTCTTTTAAATGGTATTTTCTATTGCAGTGCCTTTGATATCTGTTAGGGCTTTTTTTGGGGGGGGGGGGCGGGGCAGTAACAGTGCTCTCTTGAATAAAAAGGCAAACTTTCACCCCTATCAGATTTAGAGGCATGACTTTTGAATCTACTAGTTCCTAACATGTCATAGAAAAGAGTTAGTATGTTTCAGGAGGAAAATGCCCTGACGTGTTTGATAAATATTATTGAGCAATTACTTATCTTTCAGGTAAGTGCTACATTTTGGGCACATATGGATGAAAAGACTTGATCCTTGTCCTCAGCCAAGGAGCGTTTAGTGTCAAATGATCGTTATAACACATTGTGATAATTATTTACTGGTTTATTTGTTTAAAAAGTATGTATTGAGAATCTGCTATGTGTCAGATACTATTACAGTCTGTGTGTTCATAGCAGGAAACAGTTCCCTAGTCTCATGGAGTAACATTTCAATGAGGGGATGATGGGAAGGAGAAATAGTAAATGCTGTAAAGTTAAATTAGGGTAAAGGGATAGATCTTCACAGTGCGAAGTTTCTATATATTTTCCTCTAGTTAGGAAAGCCTTTCTTTGTAAGGTGGCATTTGAGCAGAAACCTTAAAAAAAGTGAGAGGACAAATCACACAGCCATCTGGGGAAAGAGTGTTCTAGACAGAGGTAGGTATAAAAACTAGAAATGGAAGAGCGTGCTTGAGGCTGATTGTAGAATCACAAAGAGAGTGGAGTGGCCAGTGGAATGAGCAAGAGGAGAATGGCAGAAAGTGAGCACCACAAAAAGAAGGGGTAGAGAGAGGAACCAGATCACCTGGGCTTTATTACCCTGGTGGGAAGGATGTGAGCTTTCATTGTGAGTGAGATGGGAAGGCACGTGGAGGATCCTGCATAGAGAAGAGATCTGAGGAACTTAAGTGTTAGAAGGAATCCCGCTGGTCGCTGTCCTGTGAAGCAAGGGAGGAAGCTTTGCAGGTGGTCAGGGGCAGTGAGAAGCTATGGAAATAGTCCAGGTTAGAGAATATGGAGAACTCTGTCTCGGGTAGGGCTAGTTGTATGGTGAAAGTGGTCAGTTCAGGAATTCATGATATATTTTGAAGAACCCATTCTTGGGTTTGCTGAAGGACTGGATGTAGAGTGTGGAAAAGGAAAGAAATCAAGGATGGCTGTAATGCTTTTGGACCTCACAACTGGTAGAAGAGAATTCTGTTTAGTAGGGAGTTTAAGACTGGGGTGGGATCAGGGGATTTGGAGAGGGTGGGTAGGAAGAAAGACTGTGATTTTCGACCTGGTATGTTTGAGATATAGGTTAGACATAAATGGAGATATCAAGTAGATACTTGGGTATATGAGTGTAAAGTGAGAGGAGAAGTTTGGACTAGAGAGAAAAATGTGTTATGGCATATTATCATGAAAGTGGAAGAAACAAATTCATGCACATTGATGAGCACTAGATAAAAACAGTATTTGGCATTATCTAACACAGAACACACTTTTTGCAAATGAAGACTCTAAAGCCAGGAAAGTAGAGTGAGTTGCCCGAGGACACACAGGATGTTGGTGGAACCCATTGTCACTCAACTCATCAGCTAGTACTATCTCCATCTTAGTGCACAGCCTGCCATCCATGTTGCTATAGTAATAGAATAGGTGGAACCCCACTAATATAAAAGCCAAGGATAGTGGGCAGTGGTGAAGGGCGTAAATTCTGGAGCAGATTTCCTAGGGTTCTAATCCTGGTTCTCTCACTCACCCTATGTGTGACGTTGAATAAATAACCTAGGTTCTCTGTGCTTTAGTTTCCATATCTGTAAGTGGGATTGATAATAATACTTAACTCATAGAGTAAATGGGAATATTAATTGACAGGATAGATATAAAGCACTTCAAACAATACCTTAGTGCTAGCCAAGTGAAGCTGCAGCAACAATAATAATAACAACAATTATTATCATTAATTTTATTATTATTCTAATTAACTAGTTGGGGGATCTTCAGCAAGCCTGTTTTTTAACCTGAGTGTACATGGCTCACATGCAAAATAATGTATCCTGCTAAATGTTGTCTTTAAGATTCTTATTTCAGAGTAAGAAATACTCTGAAGCTAAGAGTTTTATTACAACTTCTGGGAGACCCAGAATTGGCTAGTATCTGGGGATATTCAAACACTACATATAAACCATATTGAAGTCAGATATTCTCGTATCCCTTCTATCCAGGCTTTCCTGTTCTCTTCGTGACATTTGGATATACTGGTGCTCATAATTAGTTGGTAACAAACTCTGCTCTTTTGCATCATTTTGTTCTTTAAATTGATTGTGTTCTGTGAGAATGGCTTATCTGCCTCTTCATTAAACATTCATGATTCTGTGACACCTCATTCTTTCCACTGATGGCTTTTATGGATGCCTTTTTAACAGAGATCTTAATCTTGCCTTTAACATTTTAAACAACGTCTTGGTTATCTACACCATAACCCCTCACTGGTGCGGTTTTTGTTTTGTTTTGTTAGTTTCTGCTGTACGTATAACAAAGTGAATCAGCTATACATTTACATATATCCCCATATCTCCTCCCTCTTGCATCATCTCCCTCCCACCCTCCCTATCCCACCCCTCTATGTGGACATAAAGCAGGGAGCTGATCTCCTTGTGCTATGCGGCTGCTTCCTACTAGCTATTTTACATTTGGTAGTGTATATATGTCCATGCCACTCTCTTACTTCGTCCCAGCTTACCCTTCCCCCTCCCCGTGTCCTCAATTCCATTCTCTGTGTCCGTGTCTTTATTCCTGTCTTGTCCCTAGGTTCTTCAGAACCATTTTTTTTCCTTTAGATTCCATATATATGTGTTAGCATACGGTATTGGTTTTTCTCTTTCTGACTTACTTCACTCTGTATGACAGTCTCTAGGCCCATCCACCTCACTACAAATAACTCAATTTCATTTCTTTTTATGGCTGAGTAATATTCTATTGTATATATGTGCCACATCTTCTTTGTCCATTCATCTGTCGATGGACACTTAGGTTGCTTCCATCTCCTGGCTATTGTAAATAGAGCTGCAAAGAACATTGTGGTACATGACTCTTTTTGAATTATGGTTTTCTCAGGGTATATGCCCAGTAGTGGGATTGCTGGGTCATATGGTAGTTCTATTTTTAGTTTTTTTAAGGAACCTCCATACTGTTCTCCATAGTGGCTGTATCAATTTACATTCCCACCAACAGTGCAAGAGGGTTCCCTTTTCTCCACACCCTCTCCAGCATTTATTGTTTGTAGATGTTTTGTTGATGGCCATTCTGACTGGTGTGAGGTGATACCTCATTGTAGTTTTTTGGGTTGTTTTTTTTTTTTGCCGTACGCGGGCCTCTTACTGTTGTGGCCTCTCTTGTTGCGGAGCACAGGCTCCGGACGCGCAGGCTCAGCGGCCATGGCTCACAGGCCCAGCCGCTCCGCGGCATGTGGGATCTTCCCGGACCAGGGCACGAACCCGTGTCCCCTGCATCGGCAGGCAGACTCTCAACCACTGCGCCACCAGGGAAGCCCCTCATTGTAGTTTTGATTTGCATTTCTCTAATGATTAGGGATGCTGAGCATCCTTTCATGTGTTTGTTGGCAATCTGTATATCTTCTTTGGAGAAATGTCTATGTAGGTCTTCTGCCCATTTTTGGATTGGGATGTTTGTGTGTTTTTATGTTATCAATGCATCATTGTATTTGGATCAAAACAAGTAAGCTCCTGTTTTTAAGGCCCCACTTTTGTGATTAAGAATTGATTTGTGGCAGTTTCTTGAGTGTAGAAGAATTGAATATGATTGTTAGTGAAACTGTTAAGTATTTCAGAGGGAATAATGAGATTATTGATTAGGTTCTTTTGATTATAAAAGAGATTTAATGACACTGTTTTGGTCAAGACAAGTGAACGTCTCTCTGTTTCATTGGCTAGGTGATGATGTCTGTTTATTTTCCACTTTTGCCTGACATGCTAATTGACAAGTAAGGTGAGTGAATAGAGCCATTATTGTCCATGGATAATTGGTCATTCCTGTAGCAAGCAATTGGACAGCAAAGATATAATTTTGTATAGTGTGTACATTATTAACTAAATACCTTCCCCTCCCCCCATTGTATTAGCTCTAAATTTTGTCATGTGGCATTCATGGAATTTTCACTCAGCACATACTGGCCTAGCTTTTTCCCATATAACTACAAGTTTTATTAATCTTTGCTGTCTTGGATGTGAGTTTTACCAGTGGTGTTTGGTAACTTCTTGATCCTTTCTTGTTGTCCGTGGTCCACTATCCTCTTTCATATTTTTGACCTGATCTTCCTGTCCCAAGGCAAAAAAGGCATGAAAATAATGTCTTCATCTCCCCATCATTGACCCCTCTGGACTACAGTGATGTCTGTTCCAGTGAGTAGAGTTGGGGAGTCACTAAAATGATAGGTTAACATCCTCAGGGATTATTACTCTTGATCACCTTGCAGCTGGTTATTATTTTCATTCTGTCATGAACTGGAGAATATTTATTTTGGCAGCTGCTCCCCTATGAGCCCATATGCTGGCATTCTTAAACCAGTGGGGATACAGCTTGGCCCTCCAGAAATAGGTTATGCAGTGCAAAAGGGGGCAGTCTGGGGCCCAAGCAAATGTCTTCTGTTTGCCATCGAATCATAGAATTCTAGGACTGGGAGGGTCATGGATATCATGTAGGTTTGCTTCTTCATTTTACTGATGAGGAAAGGAAACTCATAAATGGGAAGTGTCTTTGGCAAAATGAGAGTTAATAGCAGTACAGGAACCATAACTAAAAAGTTTGTTAGTCCTGTGTTACCCTGCTGGTGAAATGGAGCAAGAGATAGAGTGATAGAGTAGGAATAGTATCAGGTTTACTGGGGGTTTTATGCCCAGGTCTGTTGTTACATAGTAGTTGTATGACTTGAAGTAATTAACTGAATCTTTTTTTTTTTTTTTTTTTGTGGTACGCGGGCCTCTCACTGCTGTGGCCTCTCCCGCTGCGGAGCACAGGCTCCGGATGCGCAGGCTCAGCGGCCATGGCTCACAGGCCCAGCCGCTCCGCGGCACGTGGGATCCTCCCGGACCGGGGCACCAACCCGTGTCCCCTGCATCGGCAGGCGGACTCTCAACCACTGCACCACCAGGGAAGTCCCAACTGAATCATTTTTGAAATTGTTCGTTATCCATTGAATGGTAGATCTGTCAATGACCCTTCCTTCCTCTAAAGTTTGTCTGTTGTCTGTTCATTGAGTTATATCATATTTTGATGTTTAAAATTTGTTCAGGCTGTGACTGGATGAAAAATGTTGACTAATATGGAAATATACTTTGACCTCATTTTCTTCTCTTCCCCATTTCCTTGAGGTCAGAGGAAATACATTTTTTAACTCCTATAATTGTGTATTCTTATCTACTCTGACAGCGACACCTCAGGGTCTCACCTCTCCTGAAAAGAATTATAATAATTGGGCATTCTGTGACCTTCTTGTCACAATAGATGGGTACTTGAGACTCTGGAAGGATTTTTATCAGCAGTGTTCATCAATGTTTTCCTGTTAAACCCAAGGAAAATAGTTCATAAGATGTTTCACCTAATGGTTTAGGTGAAACCCCTAAAGCCCCTAACTTAGGGCTTCATCTCAGCCTGAGCTGGTATGTTATTGTCTTACTAAACAATAATATTTAGTTACTGTTAAAATGTTAAAAAAAGAAGAAGAAAAATAATAAGTACTTCTAAATCCACCACCCAGAGATAACTACTTTAGACATTGTATGTACTTTCTCTCTTTTTAAATGCATGTTTATAGAGTCTAATATATACAACTGTCCATTCTTAATGCATGTATGTATAGTTTATACATTTTTTAAAAGGATTTACATTGAATATACTATTTTAGAATGTGATCCTTTCACTGAATGATACCAGTGTTTCATGTAGTTAAATTTCCTTCTGTAACATCATTCTTAATGCTAGTATCCTTCTGTATGGAACGTGATGATTTATTTAATTAAACCTCTATTATTGGACATTTTAAAAGAAAAGTGCAGAGTCTACCTGTGACATAACTTCCCGTATTTGTGTCACTTAAATATGAGGGCCTTTCTATTTAGAATTCTGATCAATTAGAAGATAAGATTTGATAGCATAGAAACTAGAGATTTAATCTCGATCGTTTGAGACTCCTGTTGGAGGATTTCCATTTAATCACTTTTTTTTTTTTTTTTTTGGGCGGTACGCGGGCCTCTCACTGCTGTGGCCTCTCCCGCCGCGGAGCACAGGCTCCAGAGGCGCAGGCCCAGCGGCCATGGCTCACGGGCCCAGCCGCTCTGCGGCACATGGGATCCTCCCGGACCGGGGCACGAACCCATGCCCCCTGCATCGGCAGGTGGACTCCCAACCACTGCGCCACCAGGGAAGCCCCCATTTAATCATTTATTGGTTTTCGTATTGATTTCGTTAAATTTTCTGTGTAAAACATTTTGACCTCACTTTAAATTGGGTCAGCATACGTATGTGGAGAGTCTACTTTTCCAGCTAGTGGGCTACATACAAGATGGCTTGAGGCCGTGTCTAAGTCACTCACATTTTATTAATGAACATGTATGCAGTATGAACAAAGTAGTTACCAGTAGAATACACCTGACGTGTGGTGAGGGGCTGGAAATTCAAATGCTTATTGGTGCCAGGCCTGAGTGCAAAGGGCCAGGGGTAAGCAACAGGGGTAGCTGGAGGGATCTTTTTCATCTGAAGAGGTCAGCTGTTATTTAAATCAAAGTAAGTTGTTAGCATGGGCAATAAGGACTCGATTAACTGGATTTTCTCATTTTTCAAGAAAAGCTGAAAATTAAATTTATTTATGAAAAACTCCTAATTCTCAAATGTTGGTAATAATTAAATTGTTTTAAAACACAGTGCAGGTGAAACAAGAGACATCTGTGGGTCTAATCTACCCCACAGGTCTATGTAGAGGTAGCCCCACTGGCAAGTCTTCAGCTCTTTGGAGATCAGGAAATCCTTCAGAAAGAGAAGGCTTTGCTTCCTACATCCATCTTTCCAGAGTTACTTTAAGGATAGGTACAATATTCAGATGATGAAACCTCCCCAGGTACCACCTTCCAGAAACTTACCAATTACCCTGAGATGTGACCTTTGCAGTGGGGAATGTTCCTGCAGCCAACAAGCATCAGACAGAAAGGGGCTGTGGAAACCAGTTGTCTTCAACATCCTGCCACCTGGGGCACCTTCACATCCAGGTTTCTGGTTCCCCTGGCCTGTGCAGTTTTCTGGAAAACATGAATGACATGTAACCAAAGTAAGATGTTTGTGAAAACTATTATTGGCAATGGTTAATGGAAAGAGCTCACGATTGAGAGTATGAAGACCGAGGTGTGAATCCCCATTTCACCCGGAGATGTGAAATCCAGCAAGTCCAAACATCTCTTTGTGATGCCATCTAGATTTTTATTTAATGTTGACAATCATACCTTAAAAAAAAAAGGATAGGTATATAATCTTCAGTTTTCTATGTAGCACAGTAAATGCTTGATAATTCAGCCTTATCAGCAGAAATTATGGCAGGGTTCCTTCCACTGTGGGTAATCAGTAGATATCTTTCCATTGAAATAATAATGTAAGAGTTGGAGACAATTTTGACATCCTTATACTTGAGTGGAGTGCATTTGAAGTCTGTGTTTAAATATGGATGATGATTCTGGGAGATCTTGGAAATTCATTGAGCCTAAAACAATACAATATATCATGATGTATGAATGTTAACACTCAGCTTCTCTGTTCTGGCTCCCCTGTTTATATCCCTTTCCTGTTATTTACTTTGTGTTGTGAAGAGACTAAACCACTTCTCAGAAGCCAAGGACCTGACTAAAGTGGACGTGAGGACCTCCGTGTGAGTGAACTTGTTGATATGCACCATTTCTTAGGCCCAGAGGTAGTGACATTGGTCCAGTATGCTGCTTTTCTAAAAAGTTCCTACTGAGTGAAATAGACATGATCCTCTTTATAGTCAAAAAACATTAGAGTTGGTAACTAAGAGCAAGGGTTGAAATGGGCTCTAGCTGGTGCCAAAAGTTATGTCCTTTCCATAGAACTAAATAGGGTTTGATTTACATCTCTGATCGAAGATTATTCACCTTCTACTTGGATTTTATATTTTTGTCACTTTGTCACCTGGAGGAGAAACATGTTCCTGCTGGTGTTGGTTTTCAGGAGACAAACTCAATGACAGAGTAGGGTGTAGCCTGTCCTGAGTGTACATGAAGCTCCCCAGCCAGCGGTGGCACTGGCGTGACAATTCTGCCACATCCAAGCTGTTTGTTCTTGACCTCACTTGGCATATTGATCTGTGTCCTCATCCATTTGTGTGGCAGAATGACATTAGTATTCATCACCACTAAACCTCTTCTGTTACTCCTCCTACAAAGTCTTTGAAGAATCACAAGTCCCCAAAGTACAGATGACCTGTTGATATGTCTGTTAATTAATTTTTCAAAAGTATTTAGATTTCACCTCCATATTTTTCTCTCTGTGCCTTTATATGGTGTCCAATCCCCACTAAATAAAAAATAGCTTTACAGTTTTTCTAAAATATGAGACATGCTCATTTTTCTAAAATTCAAAGAATATAGAAAAATACAAAGACAGTTAAAATCACCTCCAAATCTTACCTGCCAGAAATTAAATGTTATCATTTGGGGAATATGAGCATCTGAAAATTTATGGATAGAAGGATGAATGAATGGACATAGGTAGATGGGCACCAATAATTTTATAACAGTGTGTATACATGTTATTTTAAAATTTAAAGCATTATATTTAATGAAATGCAACTGGAGGAATTTTTGAACTTGTGATTAAGTTTCTGTGTTGTAAAAACAATATCTAAAATAATGCCTCCAAGTTAAGAAGCATTAGGAGGTTGGAGCCGTCACAGTATTACCACTGAATACTGTGCACCCATTAGAATGGCTGAAACTAAAAATACTGAAAATACAAAGTTTACATGGGGATGTGGAACAGCTGGAATCCTTGTACACTCTTAGTGGGAATGTAAAATGATTCAGTGAGAAAACTTTCTCACTATGAGAAAGTGTTTCTTATAAAATTAAATGTACTCCTATCTTAGGATCTAGTAATTCCACTGTTATTTCCTCCCCAAAATGAAAACCCATGTCCACAAAAAGATCTGTGTAAGCATGTTCATTTCAGATTCATTCATAAGCACTTAGAAACAATGTACATAACTAAACTGTGGTACATTCATACAGTGGAATAGCATACATCATAAAATAGGAAGGGACTGTTAAGACATGCAACAACGCGGATGACTCTCATAGACATTGTTGAGCAAAGAAGACAGACGCAAAAGAGTATATATTCCATAAATCCATTTATATTATGTTCTAGAACGTGCAGAACTTTTCTCTGGTGATAGAATTCAGAAGAGGGGTTGCCTATGAGGTGAATGGAGTATAGACTGGAAAGGAACTTTCTAGGATGATATCAATGTTCTATATCTTAATTGGGATATTGGTTAAATGAGTGTATATATATGTCAAAACCCATCAAACGTACACTTGAGATCTGTGTATTTTATTATATATAATTAAATCTCAACTTAAACATTTTAAAAACAAACTAAATTTAAACATCTTAGATATTATATGGATTGTCTCCCTGTTAGGAAACGAGAGGAATTAACAAACTTGTGCTTCCTCCCACCTCCACTTATGTTGCTTATATCAGTTTTTCTTTTTTCAGGCTTCACAACATTCATACTCTGATTTGCAATCATAATGCCCTAGTTGTTTAGTTTTAGTTCTATATTTAAATAGAACCATGGGTCCTTTGGCCACAGTTTTTCCATTTCTGAGTTCTTTATTTGGATTCATCTCTTGTTTATCCAGATTTCATGGTCAAGCAGCTTTTTTTTTTTGGTTTGTTTATTCTAAAGGAAGACTCATGGATATCCTATTTCCTGAGTTTTCAGATGTTTGCAAATGTCTGCCTTTTGCTTTTACACTTGAACTGTAGGTTAGCTGGATTTAATATTCTTCAGTCATACGTTTTGTCGTTTAAAGACATGGCCCCACTGACTTCTGACACTGAATACTATTGTGACAATGTCTGTAGTCAGCCTAGTTTTGTTGTCTTTCTCCCTCTAGTAGATGACTTGCTTTTTTATACTTGATGTCTGAAAAATTTTTTTTTTTTTTTTTTTTTTTTTGCGGTACGCGGACCTCTCACTGCTGTGGCCTCTCCCACTGCGGAGCACAGGCTCCGGACACGCAGGCTCAGCGGCCATGGCTCACGGGCCCAGCCGCTCCGCGGCATGTGGGATCTTCCCGGACCGGGGCACGAACCCGTGTGCCCTGCATCGTCAGGCGGACTCTGAACCACTGCGCCACCAGGGAAGGCCTGAAAAATTTTTAATTCTTATGTTCAATAACTTAAGCTATTGCTTGATTTTTTTTTTTCTTTTTTTTTTTAACCGTGTATAAATTTCCCCTGGCATAAGAATGTCCTTTTGGGGCTTCCCTGGTGGCCTAGTGGTTAGGAATCCACCTGCCAACGCAGGGGACACGGGTTCGAGCCCTGGTCCAGGAAGATCCCACATGCCACGGAGCAACTAAGCCTGTGCGCCACAACTACTGAGCCTGCGCTCTGGAGCCCGCGAACCACAACTACTGAGCCTGCATGCCACAAGTACTGAAGCCCGTGCACCTAGAGCCTGTGCTCTGCAACAAGAGAAGCCACTACAATGAGAAGACTGCAATGAAGAGCAGCCCCCACTTACTGCAACTAGAGAAAGCCCACGTGCATCAATGAAGACCCAATGCAGCCAAAAATAAATAAATAAATTTATTTTTAAAAAAATGTCCTTTTGATCTGCAGTTTCAGTTCTTTATTTTAGAGAGCTTTGGAGGAGTGTGTTGTAAGTCTCCACTTTTTAAATATGAACCCTTCTTTTCTCTTTCCTGTGTGTGTATATGTGTGTGTTGCTTCAAGAACAACAATCATCCTTACATTTGCTTATCTTGATTCTCCATGTGTCACCTTCTCTCTAGTTCCCTTAATTCCTTTGTCTTTTCTTGCCACATTCAGTGTGATTATCTCTAACCTTTACTCTGGGCCATTAATTAGGTTTTCTTCTCTTCTGACCCTTGCTATTTCTAATTTGTTTATGAAGTATAATCTTCCTTTCATTTTGAACTTTTGTTCTTTCATCATCTAGTCTTTGAGTCCTTCTTTTATAGAATCCATAGTCTTACGAAGGTTTTAATAGAATGTGAAACACTCACTGAGAGTCTTCTGTTTCTAGGGTTATGTTCCTTACAGTCTTTTTTTTAATATATATAAATTTACTTATTTTTGGCTGTGTTGGGTCTTTGTTGCTGCACATGGGCTTTCTCTAGCTGCAGCAAGCGGAGGCTACTCTTTGTTGCGGTACGTGGGTTTCTCATTGCGGTGGCTTCTCTTGTTGCGGAGCGTGGGCTCTAGGAGCGTGGGCTTCAGTAGTTGTGGCATGTGGGCTCGGTAGTTGTGGCTAGCGGGCTAGGAGCACAAGTTCAGTAGTGTGGCGCACAGGCTTAGTTGCTCCATGGCATGTGGGATCTTCCCGGACCGGGGCTCGAACCCGTCACCCCTGCATTGGCAGGTGGATTCTTAACCACTGCGCCACCAGGGATGTCCCCCTTACAGTCTTAGTTCCACATCTGTCATTCACATGCTGGATCCTTTTCTTACATTTTTTTGTTTTAGCAGAGTTTTATAATTGTTCTTATTTCTTCTCACTCATGCATGATAGAGGCCACTCTCCACATCATCTATTTATTCTGATCAAGTAGAAGTGAATTCACTTGATCCTGTTTCTACTTTATCTGGGACTAAATTGTCTTCTAAATTCCTATCTACAATTTGAGGGCTGGCTGTCAGCTTCACTGCAGGACTCATAATCCAAGGGCGCAAGAGTGGTAAGATCTCAACTGGAGCTGAGTACTGTCTTTGCTGGAGGACCTGGATCTAGGGTGACTAATCATCCCAGTATGTCCAGGACTTGCCCAAATTTCACACCGGAAGTCCCACATCCCAGAAAACCCTCTCAGTGTCAGGCACACCAGGATGGTTAGTCAACCTATCTGAATTGACTTTATTTTCTACTAATTTTTAAATATTCCAGGCCCCGTCCACTCCATCTAGCTGCAGCTGGTTCAGCTTGAGCCCAATTCTCCTTAGTATCCTGGAATACGGCAAGCCTGGGGCACTTGAGGAAGTACAGGACTCTTCTAGTCTCATGGATTTTTTTTTTTTTTTCTTTAGGACTTCTAATTCCAAGTCAGCTTCTCTCCAGTTGCGATCATTAAAGTGAGAATGTTGAGAGTTTCATCAGCTCATCCTTTTCCTCATTACCACTTCTGAGGCAGAGTATATGAATAGGACTCAGAGCTGTGCTGGATGGAGCTCAGAGTCTCACTCCATCCCTCCAGTTGCACTTTTCAAAAGATGGTACATGGTTAGTTTCCTTTCTTTGTTTAGTTACTTTAAAAGGATATTTTAAAATTTCCATTTAGCCATTTGAGGAAATAGATTCAGTAATCCTGTTTGATTCCTCTGCTGTTACCCAGTCCATTATAAAAGTTTGATAAAGTTGGTCAAATGATTCATCCTTGTATATTCTCTCTTTCATCTTCTTCAGTTCTCCCCCCTCCCAAAACACACATCTCTCTCATTTTCTCTTTCTCATACATGTATGCAAGTGAAAATATTAGGCCCCTTAAATAAAAATAGAGGTTTGAGAGTAGGCTTGTAACCAAAACCCAATCAAAAGCATAATAGATTAGCCCATGAATTGAAAATGAGCTCCTTTATTGCGAGATTTGTCAATTGAGATGCTATCATTTAAGACTTCTATTTCTAGGGATTTTTCCAGACTGAGCACTATATTTAACACTGAAACATTAATGCCAATGTGGGTTTTATGTTGAGCTTACTTATTCTCTTTTAAGTTTTTTTTTTTTGTCTTTTTTTTTTAAGTATAAAGAAGATTATGATCCCCCAATAGTGAAGTAGCGGCTCAAATTTCCAAGGACTGGGCTACTCAGGGCAGTGAGTATGATTTGGAAACTAGTGCTGGCTCTCTGTCCATGTCCTTTGCACAACTGCTTGAAGAATTTTGTGTCCTCTGAAGTTGATCAAGCAGTCATAAGTGGTGAAGTCGAAAAAGAAGCCCAGTCTTAAATGTTATGGTCAGGAAAACAATTCTACAGTGATAACAGCCTGAAAGAGGGGAAGGTTTGAAGTATTGAATGAAGGTGAGAAAGCATTGCAAGTAAATTTCAGGAAGAAGTTGAAGGCACACTTTGAAAAGTATTGCTGAATTTGTTAGTAGGACATAGCATGTGCCATCAGAGTAAAAGACATTTACCTCTACCCTCCTGAAGAGGGTTTTGTGTTTGGCTTTCTTTTGTTTTAAGGGAAGGGGTTGGGAGGATTGAAACTTCACTTATAAATTTGAAGTTTTATGCTTTTTCATCTTTCTCTTCAAGTTTCAAACAATAGCTAACAAGGGAAATAATCGTTTTTATATTTGCTTTTGTTAGCCTGTTTTTTCTAGTCTAGAAAGGTAAGGGAGTTTGGCCTATTTTTAAATTCTGTTTTATCTGTCTTTGTATATTGTATTTCTTTTGGCATTATTTACTTTATATTGAGCTTTTCAGAAATACGTACAATTATTTTAATTAAAATAAAAAATTAAAATGTACCTTTATGTCTCATTGGATTGTTTGTTCAGATTTATTACAGCTAAAAAAAAACAGATACATTTAGAATGTAATCAAAGGTGATTCCAGTGAGTTTTATTTTGTTTACATTTGTTAGCTAAATAAATAAAGGCCCTTACCCTTCCCTTTGGGGATATTGTAATAAAGATTTTTTTTTCCTCAGAGGTTAGAATGTATTCTTCTTATAATATATTAGAGAAAATTATTCAATTAATACTTAAATGTTAATTTGAAGCTACGAATAAAAGGCAATGCAGTAGGCCGTCTATGTCCTCTATATCTGTGGATTCCGCATCTGTGGATTCAACCCACCATGGATACAGAGGGCCAGCTATACGACTCCATTTTATAGAAGGGACTTGAGCATCCTCAGATTTTGGTATCTGCAGGAGGTCCTGGAACCAATCCTCAACAGATACTGAGGGACAACTGGACATTTGTTTTCACCCCTTCCTTACCCATCCTCCCTTTTTAGGTTAGTGAGGGACATTGGGGTAAAATGAGAGAAAAGTAACTAAGGTCGGGTCACAGTGGAATGGAATAAAACCTAGTCTACCTTTCAGCCACTTCCTTACTTGCTGTTTTATATGGTGTTCATATAACACAGAGGAATCTACTGTAACACACTATCATGTAGGGAGGAATTCAGATTAAGACAGATCTTTCCTGAATGCTTTGGTGCCTTGCAAGGAATACCAAAACACCAAAAGGCCCTTATTAAGAACAAAGCAAGCAGCCCTAGATGTGGAAGCCAAGGACAGCGTTTATGTGACATGTCACTCTAATAAGACATTAAAGATTTAGTTTTATTTAATCAGTTCATTTGTATAAATAACTTCTTAATTGTATTTGGTGTTTATAGTCATTCACTTAGGATTTCCAATTTTAGATAAGCAGCACCTTAAACCTAATTAGTTATCAGATATTTTAGTTGAAGGTGGTATAATACGTCTTTTAGTTTCTCTGTTAGAGTAGATATTTTTGTACATGCTTTTCCTAAATATTTAATAATTTTAATGCAGCTGAGGTTTGGTCAGAATAACAAAATACTGACTTTCCCTCCAAGATGATGTACACATTGTCACCCATCACACTTTCTTGCTGTCAAAACTTTTAAAGCTTGCTATGACCTACTTAAGGGTCTTATAACAAGATTAAAAATTCTGGTGAGTTGCATGTGGCAGACTGCAGTGGATTCAGCGATTGCACTTTGTGTTTTCCAGTCTTGTTCCTATGGAGATAATGGCCAGGCTTGTCATGCAAACCCACTGCCTTCTTTTTTTGGTAGACATGCTTTGTGTTGTGACTCTCAGGAAGCAATATCATTTGATTTGGTTGATTTGAGTTTCTAAGGTACCCTGCGTGTATCTTGTGGTATTTTGACTGGTAACATTTTAATGATATGTTCACCTCACTTTAATTCTGGTTTGTCAGCACTTTTACTTATAAGGCTGTATTTTTCAAGGGTTAATCTAATAGTTCCAAAAGTGTTCGTGGAGTAAAGCAAGAAATCACCCTGTAGCAATGAGATTAATTTGAAGAGGCTTGAAATGATGAACAACACATAATGAATTCTCTTTGAAAAGAAGCCAGTCCATGAGTTACAACTCAAGAGAGGAAAAGGAGGAGGTTGAGGAGTGAGGGAAGAGGCTCCGACTTGATTAAAGGTTAGAAAGCAGAGCACACTCTGAAAGTTTGTAAAAACCAGGGCTGGTTTTCTTCTTGAGAAGTTTGTAAGAAGATTTAATCTCTTTTTCTTTTTTTTTTAATTTTTAAATTTTATTTCATTTATTTTTTTATACAGCAGGTCCTTATTTGTTATCAATTTTATACACATCAGTGTATACATGTCAATTCCAATCGCCCAATTCATCCCACCACCACCACCACCACCCTGCTGCTTTCCCCCCTTGGTGTCCATACGTTTGTTCTCTACATCTGTGTCTCAATTTCTGTCCTGCAAACTGGTTCATCTGTACCATTTTTCTAGGTTCCACATATATGCGCTAACATACGATATTTGCTTTTCTCTTTCTGACTTACTTCACTCTGCATGACAGTCTCTAGATCCATCCACGTCTCTACAAATGACCCAATTTCATTCCTTTTTATGGCTGAGTAATAGTCCATTGTATATATGTACCACCTCTTCTTTATCCATTTGTCTGTAGATGGGCATTTAGGTTGCTTCCATGACCTGGCTATTGTAAATAGTGCTGCAATGAACATTGGGGTGCATGTGTCTTTTTGAATTGCAGTTTTCTCTGGGTATATGCCCAGTAGTGGGATTGCTGGATCATATGGTAATTCAATTTTTAGTTTTTTAAGGAACCTCCATACTGTTCTCCATAGTGGCTGTATCAATTTACATTCCCACCAACAGTGCAAGAGGGTTCCCTTTTCTCCACACCCTCTCCAGCATTTGTTGCTTGTAGATTTTCTGATGATGCCCATTCTCATTGGTGTGAGGTGATACCTCATTGTAGCTTTGATTTGCATTTCTCTAATAATTAGTGATGTTGAGCAGCTTTTCATGTACTTCTTGGCCATCTGTATGTCTTCTTTGGAGAAATGTCTGTTTAGGTCTTCTGCCCATTTTTGGATTGGGTTGTTTGTTTTTTTAATATTGAGCTGCATGAGCTGATTATATATTTTGGAGATTAATCCTTTGTCCGTTGATTCGTTTGCAAATATTTTCTCCCATTCTGAGGGTTGTCTTTTCATCTTGTTTATGGTTTCCTTTGTTATGCAAAAGCTTTGAAGTTTAATTAGGTCCCATTTGTTTATTTTTGCCTTTATTTCCATTACTCTAGGAGGTAGATCAAAAAAGATCTTGCTGTGATTTATGTAAAAGACTGTTCTCCCTATGTTTTCTTCTAAGAGTTTTATAGTTTCCGGTCTTACATTTACGTCTCTAAACCATTTTGAGTTTACTTTTGTCTGTGGTGTTAGGGAGTGTTCTAATTTCATTCTTTTACATGTAGTTGTCCAGTTTTCCCAGCACCACTTATTGAAGAGACTGTCTTTTCTCCATTGTATATCCTTGCCTCCTTTGTCATAGATTAGTTGACCATAGGTGTGTGGGTTTATCTCTGGGCTTTCTATCTTGTTCCATTGATCTATGTTTCTGTTTTTGTGCCATTACCATATTGTCTTCATTACTGTAGCTTTGCAGTATAGTCTGAAGTGAGGGAGTCTGATTCCTCCAGCTCTGTTTTTTTCCCTTAGGACTGCTTTGGCTATTCGGGGTCTTTTGTGTATACAAACAAATTTTAAGATTTTTTTTGTTCTAGTTCCATAAAAAATGCCATTGGTAATTTGATAGGGATTGCATTGAATCTGTACATTGCTTTGGGTAGTATAGTCTTTTTCACAATATTGATTCTTCCAATCCAAGAACATGGTATATCTCTCCATTTGTTGGTATCATCTTTAATTTCTTTCATCAGTGTCTTATAGTTTTCTGCATACAGGTCTTTTGTCTCCCTAGGTAGGTTTAATCCTAGGTATTTTATTCTTTTTGTTGCAGTGGTAAATGGGAGTGTTTTCTTAATTTCTCTTTCAGATTTTTCATCATTAGTGTACAGGAATGCGAGAGATTTCTTTGCATTAATTTTGTATCCTGCAACTTTACCAAGTTCATTGATTCGCTCTAGTAGTTGTCTGGTGGCATCTTTAGGATTCTCCATGTATAGTATCATGTCATCTGCAAACAGTGACAGTTTTACTTCTTCTTTTCCAATTTGTATTCATTTTATTTGTTTTTCTTCTCTGATTGCCGTGGCTAGGACTTCCAAAACTCTGTTGAATAATAGTGGTGAGAGTGGACATCCTTGTCTTGTTCCTGATCTTAGAGGAAATGCTTTCAGTTTTTCACTTTTGAGAATGATGTTTGCTGTGGGCTTGTCAAATATGGCCTTGTAATATGTTGAGGTAGGTTCCCTTTATGCCCACTTTCTGAAGAGTTTTTATCATAAATGGGTGTTGAATTTTGTCAAAAGCTTTTTCTGCAACTATTGAGATGATCATATGGTTTTTATTCTTCAATTTGTTAATATGGTTTATCACATTGATTGATTTATGTATACTGAAGAATCCTTGCATCCCTGGGATAAATCCCACTTGATCATGGTGTGTGATCCTTTTAATGTGTTGTTGGATTCTGTTTGCTAGTATTTTTTTTTTTTTTTTGTAAATGGATGGCCACAACAAAAGCTACAATGATTGTAGTTACCAAACATGAAACACACTCATACTATGTCATAATTGTTTGGTAGTATTTTGTTGAGGATTTTTGCAGCTGTATTCATCAGAGATATTGGGCTGTAATTTTCTTTTTTTGTAGTATCTTTGTCTGGTTTTGGTATCAGGGTGATGGTGGCCTCATAGAATGAGTTTAGGAGTGTTCATTCCTCCGCAATTTTTTGGAAGAGTTTGAGAAGGATGGGTATTAGCTCTTCTCTAAATGTTTGATAGAATTCACCTGTGAAGCCGTCTGGTCCTGGACTTTTGTTTTTTGGAAGATTTTTAATCACAGTTTCAATTTCATTATTTGTGATTGGTCTGTTCATATTTTCTGTTTCTTCCTGTTTCAGGCTTGGAAGCTTATACCTTTCTAAGAATTTGTCCATTTCTTCCAGGTTGTCCATTTTATTGGCATAGAGTTGTTTGTAGTAGTCTCTTAGGATGCTTTGTATTTCTGCAGTGTCTGTTGAAATCTTTCCTTTTTCATTTCTAATTTTATTGATTTGAGTCCTCTTCCTCTTGATGAGTCTGGCTAGTGGCTTATCAATTTTGTTTATCTTCTCAAAGAACCAGCTTTTAGTTTTATTGATCCTTGCTATTGTTTTCTTTATTTCTATTTCATTTATTTCCGCTCTGATCTTTATGATTTCTTTCCTTCTGCTAACTTTGGGTTTTGTTTGTTCTTCTTTCTCTAGATCCTTTAGGTGTACGATTAGATTGTTTATTTGAGATTTTTCTTGTTTCTTGAGGTAGGCTTATATAGCTATAAACTTCCCTCTTAGAACTGCTTTTGCTACATCCCAGATATTTTGGATCATCGTGTTTTCATTGTCGTTTGTCTCTAGGTTTTTTTTCCATTTCCTCTTTGATTTCTTCAGTGATCTCTTGGTTATTTAGTAACGTATTGTTTAGCCTCCATGTGTTTGTGTTTTTTACATTTTTTTCCCTGTAATTCATTTCTAATCTCATAGCATTGTGGTCAGAAAAGATGCTTGATATGATTTCAATTTTCTTAAATATACTGAGGCTTGATTTGTGACCCAATATGTGATCTATCCTGGAGAATGTTCCATATGCACTTGAGAAGAAAGTGTAACCTGCTGTTACTGGATGGAATGTCCTATAAACATCAATTAAATGTATCTGGTCTGTTGTGTCATTTAAAGTTTCTGTTTCCTTATTTATTTTCATTTTGCATGATCTGTCCATTGGTGCAAGTGAGCGTTAACGTCCCCCACTATTATTGTGTTACTGTCGATTTCCTCTTTTATACCTGTTAGCAGTTACCTTATGTATTGATGTGCTCCTATGTTGGGTGCATGTATATTTATAATTGTTATATCTTCTTCTTGGATTGATCCGTTGATCATTATGTAGTGTCCTTTCTTGTCTCTTTTAACATTCTTTATTTTAAAGTCTATTTTATCTGATATGAATATTGCTACTCCAGCTTTCTTTTGATTTCCATTTGCATGGAATATCTTTTTCCATTTCCCTTTCAGTCTGAATGTGTCCCTAGGTCTGAAGTGGGTCTCTTGTAGACAGCGTATATATGGGTCTTGTTTTTGTATCCATTCAGCAAGCCTCTGTCTTTTGGTTGGAGCATTGAGTCCATTCACGTTTAAGGTAATTATCGATATATATGTTCCTATGACCATTTTCTTATTTGTTTTGGGGTTTTTTTTGTAGGTCCTTTTCTTCTCTTGTGTTTCCCACTTAGAGAAGTTCCTTTAAAATTTTTTGTAGACCTGGTTTGGTGGTGCTGAATTCTCTTAGCTTTTGCTTGTCTGTAAAGCTTTTGATTTCTTCATCGAATCTGAATGAGATCCTTGCCGGGTAGAGTAATGTTGATTGTAGGTTCTTCCCTTTCATGGCTTTTAAGTATATCATGCCACTCCCTTCTGGCTTGTAGAGTTTCTGCTGAGAAATCAGCTATTAACCTTATGGGAGTTCACTTTTATGTTATTTGTCATTTTTCCCTTGCTGCTTTCAATAATTTTTCTTTGTCTTTAATTTTTTCCAGTTTGATTACTGTGTGTCTTGGTGTGTTTCTCCTTGAGTTTATCCTTTACGGGACTCTCTGTGCTTCCTGGACTTGGGTCGCTATTTCCTTTCCCTTCTTAGGGAAGTTTTCAACTACAATCTCTTCACATATTTTCTCGGGCCCTTTCTCTCTCTCTTCTCCTTCTGGGATCCCTATAATGCAAATGTTGTTGCCTTTAATGTTGTCCCAGAGGTCTCTTAGGCTTTCTTCATTTCTTTTCATTCTTTTTTCTTTATTCTGTTCCACAGCAGTGAATTACACCATTCTGTCTTCCAGATCTCTTATCCATTCTTATGCCTCAGTTATTCTGCTATTGATTCCTTCTAGTGTAGTTTTCATTTCTGTTATTGTATTGTTCATCTCTGTTTGTTTGTTCGTTAATTCTTCTAGGTCTTTGATAAACATTTCTTGCATCTTCTCGATCTTTGCCTCCATTCTTTTCTGAGGTCCTGGATCATCTTCACTATCATTATTCTGAATTCTTTTTCTGGAAGGTTGCCTATCTCCACTTCATTTAGTTGTGTTTCTGGGGTTTTATCTTGTTCCTTCATCTGGTACATAGCCCTCTGCCTTTTCATCTTGTCTGTCATTCTGTGAATGTGGTTTTTGTTCCACAGGCTACAGGATTGTAGTTCTTTTTGCTTCTGCTGTCTGCCCTCTGGTGGATGAGGCTATCTAAGAGGCTTGTGCACGTTCCCTGATGGGAGGAACTGGTGGTGGGTAGAGCTGACTTTTGCTCTGGTGGGCAGAGATCAAGAAAACTTTAATCTGCTAGACTGCTGATGGGTGGGGCTGGGTTCCCTCCTTGTTGTTTGTTTAGCCTGAGGCAACCCAACACTGGAGCCTACCTGGGCTCTTTGGTGGGGCTAATGGCGGACTCTGGGAGGGCTCATGCCAAGGAGTATTTCCCAGAACTTCTGCTGTCAGTGTCCTTGTCCCCACAGTGAGCCATAGCCACCACCCACCTCTGCAGGAGACCCTCCAACACTAGCAGGTAGGTCTGGTTCAGTCTCCCCCAGGGTCACTGCTCCTTCCCCTGGGTCCCGATGCACACACTACTTTGTGTGTGCCCTCCAAGAGTGGAGTCTCTGTTTCCCCCAGTTCTGTCGAAGTCCTGCAGTGAAATCCCACTAGGCTTCAAAGTCTGATTCTCTAGGAATTCCTCCTCCCGTTGCCAGACCCCCAGGTCGGAAACCCGACGTGGGGCTCAGAACCTTCACTCCAGTGGGTAGACTTCTGTGGTATAAGTGTTCTCCAGTCTGTGCGTCACCCACCCAGCAGTTATGGGATTTGATTTTACTGTGATTGTGCCCCTCCTACCATCTCATTGTGGCTTCTCCGTTGTCTTTGGATGTGGGGTATCCTTTTTGGTGAGTTCTAGTGTCTTCCTGTTGATGATTGTCCAGCAGCTAGTTGTGATTCTGGTGTTCTAGAAGATTTAATCTTTAAGAAAATAAAGCTCATATGAAGGACAGTTTAGAGGGAAGGAAAGAAGGGAGGGCAGAAAGGGAGGAAGGAAGGAAGGAAGGAAGGAGAGTACTGTGAAGAATAAGAGAATGGAATTAAGGTTCTCTAAAGAAAAAACTCTCTGGCATCTAACCTTAATAGGTGGGAGAGTGATACTGCAGCTCTAGTGAAGATCAGCAGAGAAGAAAGGGAATCCATTGACTGCATGGAAGATATCTTAGTTGGGTCAGCAGTGAATTGAGGTGAAGGCCAACCGTACTTGCTGGATATCTTACTTGCTGAATGTTTGTGTTCCCTCCAAATTCATATGTTGAAATCTAACCCCAATGTGATATTATTTGGAGGTAGGGGCCTTTGGGAGGTAATTAGGTCATGAGGGTGGAGCCATCATGAATGAGCTTAGTGTCCTTATATGAAGAGGCCACAGCCCTAACTCACTCTCTTTTCACCATGTAAGGATTCAATGAGATGTTGGCCATCTGCAAACGAGGAAGATGTTGCTGGCACTCTGATCTCAGACTTCCAGCATCCAGAACTGTGAGAAGTACATTTCTCTTGTTTATAAGCCACCAAGTCCTTTGGTATAGCAGCCTAAACTGACTAAGGCAGGATCTGAACCAGCTCCTCTTTCAGCATCCATGGATCCAGTGTCATTGCTACATGCTTTTTTATGTTTGCTGGTATGCCTGATTTTGTTGCCTAGTTGTTATTAGGTAATGACCATGGTTGTATAATGCCTCTGCTACTTACATAATATTCCTGCTATTTTCCCCTCTGCTCTATTCCGGCTTGGTGGCACTAAATGAAGAGCACCAACATGCATGTGTTCGGCATGAAGAACTCTAAGTCATAAGAGAATACAAGTCGTAAGAGGATACAATGTATTCTGCCTCATAAAGCTCCATCCCTTGTCTTCCATTGCATCCCTTTCTGTGTATTTGCCATGGTATATGGCCAGTACTCTTAGTTACAAGTATCAATACCCCCAAATTCACACGAGCTTAAAAAATGTTCATTAAAACTGTGAAATTTGAAGTGCTAACTCTCATTACAGCAACTGCTGGATCCAGGAGTTCAGTGTACCATCAGAGCTCTCTTCATCCCTCTAGGAAGACTTCTTTTTCTAGTAAGGTCTGTCTCTGTGGCTCTAGCCTTTCACGTCTCTTAGACCTCCAAGTCCCAAAAGAATGAAAGATCTTCTTTCTCATCAGCTCTGGCTAAAGGGGAAGGATCTGTTAGACCTTGTTCATTGCTGGGCTGGAGGTGCTGTCAAATGTGTGGGGCATTCCCCCTTAAACTACATGGACCGTGTAGAGTGAGTAGAAAAGATGAGAGGCACACTGTACAAGTGTGTTCACTCCAGCCATCTTGTTAGAGTTTCATGATTTTTGTAGTTTCATTGTGGTTTAGAAACACTTGGGGAACGTGAATCCATTATTTAGCTGCATTAGTTGAGGCAGTATTAACATAACCAAAGGTTCTCTGTGCTTGGCTTTGGACAGTGACTGTATTTGTACAGTGGGATGTGTGTGCCACAGATGTGAGCATTCACTGTTCAGACCCAGCCTGAGCTCCCAGGCCGGCCCTCTTCTCCGTCTTGATGTGTGTTCTCATTAGGAAACAGATACCTGTAGGATTTGCTGTTCCATGCCCACATGCTAGTTTAGCCTTAAAAGTGCATCTTTATTGCTTTCTGCAAAACCAAGGTCCTGGTTCTTTGGGTTGGTCAGTATGACTCTGAAGCCAGCATTTAAATTAGAGACACGATACACCAGTATCACAGTTCTTGACATCAGTTTTTCCTGTACATGTAGTGGTTTGTGCACTTAACTGCTTTGCTTATATTGAGAAAGTGAATTCCTAAAGACGTTTTGAACCAGAAAGTTACATTTGCAGTGAGTTAGAGATCTGGATCTTTTTCGAAATATTGCAGCTATTTAATTGTCATGAATGTTTAGAGAAACAATTATTCGTGATCCTGTTTAGGTTCGGCCATATTACAAATAATTTCTTTCTGTAATGCATCAGTAGTTTCCCCTTGCACTTGCAAGGATTAAGTGGGATCAGAGTCATTCATAATAGCATCTCCTGCCGACACAAGCAAACCAACCACCCAGTGAGTACAGTTATCGCCTTTATTAACACTGCTGTCTGTTGGAACTAATGAATTTCCATGTAAGTTCAAGAGCAACTGTTGGCTGACATTTTAGATTATCCAAACTCAAGTGACAAGTTCTGTCCTTCACATTAGCGTGGAGGTTCAGGGATTAGTAAGAGTTCTCGTCCAATGTCAGTTTGAGTTTGCAGAAGACGTTGCCGACACCAGCCGTTGGTCCTGTGCAGAAAGTGGATGGTGACATTTTATGAATTGTATTTCCCCATTTATTTTCATCCCTTGAAGCTGCTTAGGATTTTCATTTTGACAAAGCAGATTTAGATCCAGGACGTACCTATGAAAGGAGGGATTCTATGCTGCATAGTTGGAGAGGTCCAAAAGGCTCTTCCTCCTCCTTTGGGTGCCCAGGGTGTCAGATGTGCTGGAGTGGGAGCGTGGGTGTGTGTTCTTCACCCAGAAGGCTATCGTTGAGGTGACTGTGCTCCCTGAGAGTGGCTGGTTAGCCTTTCTGTACTTGCACATTCACAACGATTAAGTTATCAGATTTGCTCTAGATCCTGTGGGTCCAGTGATGTGACACAGAACCGAGGAATGAGAAGGCATATTTCTGAGCTGGGGGCCACCAGCTCAGTGATAGATCCTTCGAGGGCAGCTAGAAGGAGCTGGGTGCTGAGAGAAAGGGGGAAAAAAATCTCAGAATGTACCTTGCTTGCATCATAATATTGCAGGACCAGCCTGGCTGGGTATCTGACTTACGTTTTGGGTAGTCAGTTGGAAAATGCTAGCTGTAGCATTATTCTTTTTAAATGATTAGAGTTGTGGTATGATTCAGTGTGAAATGTGTGTTGTCCATGCTGAGCGAGAAATGGATGAAGGAAGCCTAGGGAGGCAATTAGACTCAGAGTACCGCTGTGACTTGCTGTGTAGAGGATGATTGGAGATGTTCATTCTTCTCGAAGTTTTCATTTCACTTGACCCAGGTCCTTTCAGAAAGCTTTCCTTCTGGGTTAAATTTTTTCCCGCTTGATTTCAGCCATGTGATGATTAAGAGAAGAGGTTAGCTACATCTTTTTAAGGCATTACTAGACAATTGCAATGTGGCCATTTACTTATGCTGAGCTAATGCTAGTGAGATGAGATAGTCCTGTGTTACGAACAGTGGGGTAGCAGTTTTCAAACATATACTGATTGGTCCTTTTGGTGCACGCTCTGGCCTCCACTCTGCCAACAAAATGCTTTTGCTCTTGGAAAAGTAGTATGTTTTCACAGCGTTCTAGGAAGATTGGGATCCATTTCTTACCTTTGCTGTCACCTGTTAGGTTGTCAGCCTAAGGGAATAAAGAGAGAGCTCTATGTCTGTACAGATGGGCAGGGAAGGCTGCCTGGGTGGAGGTGACACCCTCTTAGCTGAATTTACAATGATTTAGAATAAACCAAGCAGTGAATGGGCTGAAGGCTCTTCCCCGCAGAAGGACCCACATGAGCCAGTAGGAGTTAAGAGACAGCATCATGTGTGAACAGAACTATCAGTACAAGGAACTGATGTTGCTGATGGAAAATAAAGGATGGTGAGAGAGGAGGTCCCAAGTAAGGCAGGCAGTGGGGCCAGGCCACAGAGGATAAGAACGTTATGATAGCAGTTGTGGAGGGCCATTGAAGGGTTTTGTGTGGCAGAAACCTGATCAGCTCAGCTTGGGGTAGATTATGCTGGCACCTTAATGGAGACAGCATCAGAGGTACTGAGGCAGGAGACAGCATCAGAGGTACTGAGGCAGGAGACAGCCTGAGGGTCGCTGAAAAAGGAGTTTATCATCCTGGTAAAGTAGGTTATCCTCTCCTTGGCTGGTCTGATAACTAAGCACTTTGAACTGAGACAGAAAGGTCAAGAAATATCCAAAACAGCTCAAATGAACAATGTGTCGCTACCACCCACAATTTAGATCAGAAGCTGGGTCTGTTTTTAATCCTTGTCTTCATCCAGGGTGTCTCTGAGCTGGTGGTGGTTTCACACGCATAATATAGAGTTGAACTGGGAGTTCTGTGAGAGCTGAGGAAACTCAGTGAGGATCGGGTAGAAGCAGCAGCATTTTTTAATCCATCACTGGATTCCTAGCCCCCAGCATGGTGCTGCCATATCCGTGGTACTGAGTGAACGTTGAAGATTTGGCTTGTGTCAGCATTTGGAAGACATCTGTACTATCATCAGTGTCACTGAAGACTTTAGGTTGGTCTTCAACATTTCTGTTGATTAGTGCTTTCTCAGTGACCAGCTGTGTGTGTTATGCAAACCAAGTTTCTAAACTTGGAAATTTGGTTGTTTTGTAAATGTATTTAGTAGCATGAAATACCAAGGAAGAAGTTGTATCACTTTGCTAATTTTGTGAAAGATTTTGTATCACTTTGCTAATTTTACATGGCTAAGAACACAAGTCTTGATGGCGGCACTGCAAGAACAAAATGTATGAAAATAACCAATGTCAGTGGACAGTCAAGGAAGAGGTTGTGTTATTTTGAGCAGAGGCATGGCATGATCTGTCTTCAGTTTTAGAAGAATCACTCTGGCTGCTATGAGGAGAATTGACTGCTTGAAAGTCAAGGTTTGGGAAGCAGGGAGAGCTTTAGGAGGTGAATGCGATAATCCAGGTTAGAGATGATGGTGGTTGGATCAGGTAGGTATTGGTGGAGAGGGTAAGTAAGAAGTGATCAGACTTGAGATATGCTACAAGTAGAGGACAGGATTTGTTGATGGGTTGGTTAAAGGATGTAAGAGAAGAGGGGCAAGGATGACTCTTAGGTTTGGGTTTGAGCAGCTGGAAGGATGCAGTCCATTTCCTGAGATGGACGGCTGAGAGTAGAACAGGTTTTGGACTGTGGAGTCAGGTAGTGTGGGAAAGAGAGATTAAGAGTTCAGTTTAATGGAGAAATCAAGCAGAAAGTTGAATATACTAATCTGGGATTCAAGGGAGAGGTCCCAAGTAGGTAGATCAGTTTGGGAATCATTAGCATTTAGATGATATATAAAGCCAGGAGACTGAGAAAGGTCTCTTGAAACATTTGGATAATATACTTATTAAGTTTTTAGGGCAAGTTGATTATTTTTATGAAGTCATTTCATTAGAAAATTGAAAGCATTGTATCCTTGATCATGTCTTTTAAAAGATGTGCACATAAGTAATCTTTCTTGAAGACAAACCAACATGTACATGATGAACATTTTCTTGCCTGTGAAAGGCATAAACAAAGCAGTTTAGGAAGGAAAGCTATTGACCAGCATATGACTGACAAATCAAGGGAAAGAAATACTTTTATGTGCTGGTATCACTTGGTCTCCTGGCTAGCAGTTAGCAACAATAAATATCAAAGTTTTATTTTGTAATGACATGAAAAGAGCTAGAATGTGAATTAAAGAACAAGTCTGTCTTTGAGGAATTAACAAAAATAATTCTCAAAGACATATCATGAATTGCCATGTTGGGGATTTTCTCTGTGGATTTTCAAGTTGCAGAAATAATGCTGCACAAGTTACATACTACCATCATTCAGGGGATGGAGTACAAAATGCCCGTCTCTCTTTCATTGGTATTCTAGTGAAATTCTAGTTAGATTCCAATGACAAAGTTTAGGGGGGAAAAGCCTTCACCTTACTGATTTTAAAAATAGTAAGCACAGGCTTCCCTGGTGGCACAGTGGTTTAGAGTCCGCCTGCCGATGCAGGGGACACAGGTTCGTGCCCTGGTCCGGGAAGATCCCACATGCCGCGGAGCGCCTGGGCCCGTGAGCCATGGCCACTGAGCCTGCGCGTCCAGAGCCTGTGCTCCGCAATGGGAGAGGCCATAACAGTGAGAGGCCCGCGTACAGCAAAAAAAAAAAAAAAAATAGTAAGCACAATAACCTAAAATCTCTGTTCTCAGATTGAGAAGGCATAATGTTATCTAATAGTTTACTTTCTCACTGAGATTTCGACCCATGAGAAGTAGATGATGTGCCTTGATGAGTGAGAAGTGCAGCTTTGCCCCATATCTTAGATGGTTTTCTCAGATGCTGGTTTTCTTAGGTGCTCTTTACAATTTGAATGGGCGTAAACACCAAATCTTTAGCAGGGGAACAGAGGCCTTTGCAATGTGCCCTGCAGGAACCCGGCACCATGTCATAGTACATGTCACAGCTTCCGGGCTTCTACTTCTACATGCCTCCCTCGGCTTCTGGTAGGGACTCCGGAAGTCCTGTCAGGAAGGCTCCTTAGAAAACGCTTCTTTTTGATAGAAGTTGTACTTTATTTCTGGAGCGACTTGTGGACCTTTAGCTTTGAGTGCTTATTAGTAGAAAATTATAGCCAGTAAATCACAGAGGTTGGAAAGTTAGGAAATGAGCATTTTGTCAGGGAAACATTCCTTGACATTGGTGACTTGGCCTGTGATTGTAGTAGTGGTGGTAGGAGAGATAGCATGGTGACAGCTCACAGATACTGACTGTGCAGGTGTGCCGGTCACTGTGCTGAATGCCTTCCCTGTTCTCCATGGACACATAACGCTGTGAGGCAGATAACTGTTATCACCTCACTTTTACAGTTTGAGGAAACTCAGGCGCAACAAGATTAATAGCTTGCTTGAGGGCACTTGGTGAATACGTAACAGAACTGGGATTTGAGCTCACCTGTGCAAAAGTCCGAACAATGCTCTTCCCCATGGCTGTGGTACCTGTTCTCCTCTCAAGCAGCAGTAATCACAGCTGGAACATACATTAACCAACTGAGGTTTGAACCCTCCTGGGTACCACTTTCAAGCTTTGTGACCTTAAGCAAATGACTTCACTTGTCTAAGCCCAGCTTTTCTCTTCTGTGAGATACAGATAAAAGTGCCTACTGCCGAGTTGCTGAGAGGAGTCATTATAATACATTTGTGGATGCTCCTGGCTCAGTACCGAGAGCAGTGCCCAGTCTATGGTAGATCTCTTTTTTTGTTTTGTTTTGTGGTAGATCTTTAATAAACATTTACTGAGTGGGTGATTCTAATGGGCTAAGCACATACCGTAGCATCCTCTGTGGGGAAACTCAGGTGGGGACAGAGGACATTGCATGTGAAGAGGGAAAGGTAAACTTTCCATTCAAAGTGTCTCTCACACCATCACGATACAGACTAGCACTAAGTAACGCACGTCCCTGCAATTAGCTAGTGGTCTTTCTCTACTTACAATTTTGACATTAATTAGCATAAATAATCAAATACATATTTGATAAAAATAGCATTTTGTATGCCCTGAACATGTTGGGCTTTTTGGAGATTGTTCCAGCTGCCTGCCCGGTAGTCTGTGGGTGGTGGGGACCAACTGGCTTATTTAAACTGGGAAATTAGGGAGAAGGTGCTGGGCAGGACACCTGTAAGAAAGAGCCGTGGTCCATTTGTGTAGAGCCGTGTTTGACACATAGGAATGGTTTGGGGATCGTCTAAGGAAATACTAGACCAGAACTCTGTGCAGTAGGTAAACGAAAAGACATAGATTTTAAGGAAGCTGTTAAAAGATGCAGGAAAAGTAGCTTACTGAGCAGATTTGGTGAATTTATGAAAATGATGATGAGACCCTTTGTGGATGATAAAAAATGCTTAAGTTAACACTCAGATTCATGGAGTTGGATTAGTCTAACTTGCCTGATGGAAGATGTTATACTTCCTCCTGAATTGCAAGTAACCTAGGAAGTTTTCATTCAGTTTATACTGGAGAACTAGGTATGAACTTCATGTACTACTTCTTTCCTTTTCTAATAAGCTAGTCAAAGGATTGACAGGATTGATTTTTTACTTATTTTTCTTTTGTACATGCCCTTTTCTTCACCTAGGTAGAGGCCTTTTGAGGACAGGTACCTAGTCTTATGTATCTGTAACATCCCATGTCTGTGAGACTCACCTCGCCTTTATACCACATGGGCAAGAACTCACATGTAATTTTCCAAACTAACAGGATAGATTTGCTGAAGTCCATGCTCTAAAGCTCATGATACTCATTCTAGCAGTTTATTGATTCTCTGTCATGTCTAAATCTAAAGGGATAATTTCTGGACCAAAATAATTTAGAGGAGAAAAATTACAATGGCTTTGGGTATTACCCCTTGCCCTCTGTGTACCCTCTGTGTTTGTCTCCCAGCATGGGTGGGACATGGTGATGGGCCCTTTCCCATCCTCACTTGGCCTCCACCTTAGGTCTAGCAGGTGCTGTTGACCCTTCAAGACTCAGCTTGCAGACTCCATCCAGCGCAGGCTCTGGGCTGTTGACTCTGCAGACCTGGCAGAAATGTGATTTTTGTGTTCTCAGGTGCCTTCTACTGTCCCCTGGAGAGGGGAGGGAGGAAGGTTACCTTACTGAGACCCAATTCATTTCTACTGTACTTTGGCTACTGTTCTTATTGAGGTCCTTTGCAAAGTACCACGGAACAGGAAGCTCAGACCGCTTTGCTTTGGAATTTCCAAACTCCATTAGGGAATCTATTCAACCTTTCTCCCCATTCCTGGGTCTTGGCCCCAGTAGGATACCAGGCAGGCGCTATGCTTGTATACACCCCCCTGGGTCACATCTTTCTTTTCCCCGTCCCCTTCTCTCCTTTTCTAGATTTGTAGAGATTTTCTCCTTCCAATGTTGGGAAACCCTTCTGCATCTTTCATGCTCTGTGGTTTATCCCAAAAGTCTGAGTTCTCCAGATTCTAATCTGGGTATTTAAAGGACAGCCTTCGGAATTTAGAAGACCCTTCTCCCAGTAAAGCCAGGCTCTTGTTAATGAAAGCCTTGGCAAATGGAAGCCTTGACCTTCCCTACTGTTGCCTGGGAAATGAGCCACATCTGTTTGGGAAGTGGAAGACTGAGCATCGTCTCCTTTGTTTTGTTGTCCCCATGAAGCAATGCAGCTGCCTCAGTGGGAGGAGGGCTAAGGAGCACAGGAAATTACTGAGAATGAAAAACACAGATGATATTGGGCTGGCCAAAAAGTTCGTTCGGTTTCTCTGTCACTTTGGCCAGCCCAGTGATATGTGAACATATTGTCCAGCCTGAGAATCAGACGTGGATGGGTAAATCCAAGAACCATCCTCCCAAATTTCCTGATGTTAAAATTTACTGATGACAGTATCCTGTTGAGTAGGGGGAGTGGAGAGTGGAGAGAGCAGAAATACAAAGTGAGGGATGTTATTTTTTGATTATATGAGTCGATTGCAGTTTTTTAAAACTACACTATTGTATAGACCCTAAAGTCTTTAGGACCTAATCTCTAGACATAACATTCACGTAGAGCCAGGCCGTTGTGATGAGTGGCTACCACACCCTCTCATTATTTCTAGCTCCCTCTCTTGCCCAGCTTTTTGCTCATCCATTAAATTTCTTTAAAAAATTTTACGTGTAGGCTATGAGTGGGTCTTTAGCATAAAAAACAAAACCAATTTCAGCCTATTTTCTTTGCCACATGATCTTATAAGGCCCTCGGGTTTGGGATACTGAAGTTTTGATCATTTAAGCCTAAGACTAGTTTTCAAGAAATGATTGACGTCTATTCTAATTTTCCAAAAACAAATGTAAGTCAGACATTTGTTTTTCGTAAGGCCAGCAGGTGCAAGCTGCAGACTAAATGAAGGGCATCAGAGATTCAAACTGAGATATTTTTGTTTTGTTTTTTTGTTTTTTAACAAACAGAAGGACCTGCCACGGCTAAGGAATTGCATGAAGCTGAACTTTTTCACCTCGGGGCTTTGAGATTCGTGCACATTAAGTAGTTTGACATATGTTACTTCAAGCGGAACCCCACTAGTCTTTGGGAAGCTGACAGAATGATTTATTACTTTTACATATGTCTTAAGAACTAAAAAAGGTTCAGTCTTACGGCAAAGAAAGAAAAATATTAGCTTGATGGAGGGAAGAATAGGTACATCTTATCTATTTTGATGAGATTTTGGTTAATGTGTCCTATTTGCTTAACTGTTTGTCAGAATTGGGGCAGGTGGTTGGGAGGAGATGATTGAGAAACAGTTAAGACGTATATCTGTCGCACAGCTTCAAATACAGTGTAGGAAAGTTTTTCCCTATAATGTTTTTTTTTTTTTTTTTTTTTTTTTTGCGGTACGCAGGCCTCTCACTGCTGTGGCCTCTCCCGTTGCGGAGCACAGGCTCCGGACGCACAGGCTCAGCGGCCATGGCTCACGGGACCAGCCGCTCCGCGGCATGTGGGATCTTCCCAGACCGGGGCACGAACCCGTGTCCCCTGCATCGGCAGGCGGACTCTCAACCACTGAGCCACCAGGGAAGCCCAATGTTTGGTATTTTTAACTGTGTAGCTCTAATTGTAAATTGGAATTTCCTGGCATGAAATAACTTAGTCCTACAAATATCTCCTATATAAACAAACAAATAGAAAGTTGACCTTGCTAGCTGTGAATGTTTTTCAGAAGAACTCATAGAAAAATGCAGGATTTTTTAAAACTGCCTTCTCTTTTAGCCAGATCTGCTACTCTGGATTCATTGAAAATGTTAAAAAAAAAAGCACAAATATTTAGTACACAAAATGACCTTAAAACACAATGATTGAAAACTCTTTGAAGAAGTATCTTAATCTTTTGCTAATATTTTACTCAAATGTCAGAGCTAGAGCTAGGAGAGATGGCAGGAACATTTGTTTACTTATTTGTTTAAATTTTTGTATTTGAAGTTTACAAGAAGTTCATAAATTCAGGACTTTTAAGCATATTATGGGATCTGGATAGCCTACGATCAGTTTTTTGATCCATTTATTTATATTTAGAAATACCTAATTTTTCATTTATATAGATGAATATATAGCTTCTTAACTTCAAGAATTCACTACACTTACCTACATTTATTATTATTATTAATAGTGAAACTTTTAGTAAATTGTCAATACTTTATAAAGCATAACTAACACATGGTTGTTATCAGAGGTTCTAAAATAAGATACTTTTAATTATAGACATGAATAAAAGAAGAAATAACCATATTTTCTTATATGTACTTTTCATGTAGATGTAACTTCTTCTAGTGATGCTTAGGAAGTTGACATACTCATTTTTCTTTCTGTTAAATGGAATTATCTTTAAATTCCCACACACCTGTGGAAGAATCCATTCCATTTTCAATTTCATTTTTTACATTGAGGTTGTTTTTTGGGAATTTGAGTTATGTTCCAAAAAATAAAAATTTCTCTGTTGTTTGAAATGTTTTTCTCTTTTTAATCTTATCATCTTCGGGCACTTGTTATTTCACTCTGTGTTGGCTGGAATATTAAAGGCACTCACTTTGTACATAACCCCCAAGGGCATTCACATTGTCAGATTCAGTTCATGAACAGACTGAGTCACCTCCAGTAATGCTCAGAAAAATAGAAACAAGTGCAAAATTATCCTTCAAACCAAAGAATTGCAATAGATGGATTCTTCCTTATTAACATATTATGAAACAAATGACGGGGTTTGGCCCTAACACCAGGCCTGTTGTCTGTTTTTGAAGATATTTTGGAAAACTTACCGAATTTGTTTGGCAAGTTTCATTGTAGAGGGGGTAAAGGACAAATATTTACAAAGATTTTTAACCCTAGCCAAGCACAGTGATTTTTAATCTCTATGAAAAAAAAGAAAAAAAAGGAGTATATTTGGGGGGGGGATAGTTTTTAAAAGTTTCTTTTCAGTAGTGCATCAATTTGCTAACAAAGAATGCAGATTTCAATTACTGTAGACAACATCTGGGAGCAATAGTTAGCTGAAATTTAGTGAGAAGAAAGGCACGGGAGGCAACTGCTTCATTAGTTTATAAAATTGGAAGAGGCGAAGAACAGAGGGCATGATCCCCAGGGGAACTTGGTGCCCTCTAGAAACCCTGAGGAAGGATTTAAAAGTTCATTTATAATTGATAAGTGCTGAGTCAGTAATGTTCATTTTTATCCTGGTTCCCTGATTTGGCTATTACAGTTTCATGAGTTTTGCCTTAACTTGTCATTAAAATCTCAGTGATAAACTAGCAGCATTCTTTCCTTACTATCTTTTAATTTTAAAAATAGTCATTGAGGAGAAGTAGAAAGTTTTCATGGAGAATTTATAAAGTGGAAATATCAGGCTTAGATGAATTTCCTGGATAATATGAGCCACATGAATACCAGGTTTACAAATACCGCGTATATAATGATGTGATCATTCCTATTAAGTCCTTCCAGTCCTAATACTTTGTAAATCTAAAGAATGGCTGGGCTGGGCTTCCACCAGATTCCAGAGGACATGGATGTTCAGTCACTCCCATCCCACTGGTCAGATAGCTGCTGGGTTTGCCCTGTGGATAGGGGTGGGAGTGAAGTTGAGAGAGGTGTTCTGATAACAACTGCGTTTCCTTGGGGAAAAGGAAATGATGAAGGAAGGCCAACATGTATTCATAATTATACAATCTGTATTGGGGGCACTGACTGGTGTGGATGGATCACCAGGTCGTGGCAAAGTTGAGGTACAGTGGCCCTCTCTGGGCTTGGGGTTTTCTAGGAGACCAGGATGAGAAGCATGGTGTTGGGAAGGAGTTAGCTTATGCCTACTGTCTCTCCACATTTGCCAGTACCTCTCCACCTCTGCCATAGTATACCTCCCCTACTATAAGTGCCTCCATCCCCTAGTTTTCATTGCATGTGAAATGATTGTTTCAGCTGCTTCATCAATCAAGTATACTATTATGTGGTAGCTTGAGAATCCATTTGTTCTAAGTAACCAACTTTATAAAATTTCCAAAATGCAAATCACTTGTAAGTTAAAGACTTACTCTAGTTTGTAGTCAACGTCTTATTTTAAGTAAGATTTTTATAACCAGTTCAAATACAGTATGCAACAGAATTAATAACTTAAGAACTGTTGGGAACATCAGTAAAACCCAAGACTTTAGTTAAAAATCAGTATTATCGTACAAAATTATTAGGAGGGTGTATTAGGGTTCTCCAGAGAGACAGAACCAACAGGATGGATATGGAGATATATATATATTTATACACACACATACATATACATACATATATATGTTCACATACATGCATACATATAAATATATGTATGTACATGAGTACGTATGTATATGTATTACACACACATGTATATGTATACGTATGTATATGTATATATGTGTATGTATATGTATATGATTTACTATAAGGAATTGGCTCATATGATTATAGCAGCAGAGAAGTCCCACGATGGAGGTTGGAGACCCAGGAAAGCCAGTGATATAGTTGTGAGAACCAGAGGGATGATGATTTAAGTCCTAGTCAGGGTAACAGAAGATTGATGTCCCAGGTCAAACAGGCAGAGACATCAAATTCCTCCTCCCACCTTTTTGTTGTATTCAGGCCCTTCAGCAGATTGGATGATGCTTACCCGTATTGGGAAGGGCAGTGTGCTTTACTCAGCCCACTGATTCAAATGCTCATTTCTTCCAGAAACACCCTCACAGGCACACCCAGAGATAATGTTTCATCTGGGGACTCTGTGTCTCAGTCAAGTTGACACATAAAATTAGCCATCGCAGAAGGCTAGATTCCTTCCCTGAAATAAAAGAAATTGAAAATTTTACCACAGTTCCCTTATCAGTGACCCATAAGTACGGTAAAGACAGAAAGGCTTAATTCACATCTGTGGATGGTTATAGTTAATGACAAGATCCATTCAGTCTTTTTTGAAAATGTCAGCTGAAACAGTTCAAAAGTTATCTTTCACCAAACACACATATATCCATTCTTTGGTTAAGAAAGTAGTATTTAAGGAGACCATGTAGTGTACTGGAAATTAAGCAAAAATATTAATTCTGTTCATTTTCTGAAATGAATGAAATGTTGAGATTGAGGTTTTATTTGATATGATGAGTAGGTCATCTCAAGAATACCTATGGTAGTAGTGGTGTTAATTTTATGCTTTATGCTTAGTAAATCAAGGCTAAAGTCAGGATAATGTGCCACCTTCAAAAAGGACCCATTATAGGTTTTAACTGCAATTAAAATAAACTGTGTCTGGATAACCCTATGAAGAAATGTCAGAGTTAAATTTGCTAAAGTTGCAGGCAAGAGTCATTAATGGTTGCTATAAAGTATGATAAAAAAAAGGTATATTTGCATAGTCTCAAACTATGTCCCCATGAGATACTTGTTAATTACAAAGGAAGTAGTAATTCTACAGTGGAGAAATCATCTTAACCAAGCGATCAAGGTTAACATCACCAGCAATGAGACACATTGCCATCATATGTCTTCTGTTAAGGTACACTGAGCAGGTACACATCATCACTTCTGTGGTATTCTTGCCCAAATTGCACATCCTACGCTTGATCATGAGGAAACATCAGACAAAACTAAATTTAGAGACATGCTGCAAAATAACTGGACAGTATTCTTGAAAGCATCAAGGTCATGAAAGGCAAAGAACCTGTCAAATGAGAGGAGACTAAAGAAATATAACAACTGAATGTAATGTGGAATCCTGGGTTGGATCCTTAACCAGACAAAGGACATTGGTTGGACAGTTGGTGAAAATTGTATACGATCAGTAGGATAGTTAAGAATATTGTATCAACGTTAATTTCCTTGTTTTGGTAAGTGTGCTTTATTTATTTAATATCTTAACATTTGCTGAAGCTAACTTAAGGCTGAATCAATTTTTATACTATTTTTGTAAGTTTTTTATAAATCTTCAATTATTTCAAAATTAAAAGTTAAAAAAAAATGGACAATAATCTTAATTTTTTCCCCCACACAAGAATTATAGAATTATAAGTGTGTCAGTTTTGTGCATACATTTAAAAATCACTGGGGATACAAAATTCAGCATTGTATTTTGTAGGAACAAAAATATATAGGAAACGTTCTTTCTCGTGACTAATGAACTATATGAAACAGATGCAAAGTGTGACCTTCACTGTTGTCTTTCCAGTGCCTGCCACAGTGCTGGCACATAGAAGTGAATGAATGAGTAAACTACACTGTGCGTTCGTTCATTATTTATTGAGTAGCCACTAGGTGGTGTTGGGAGCATAGAGGGGCCTCAAACCTAGAGACCCTGGGTGTAATCAGTGTTAGATGTAAATGGGACGCGGGTACTGTGGAGTCAGGAAAGGTGGAGTTGATATGAAGAACACCCTGTGGGGAAGGGCAAAAGGGAATTCCAACTAGAGCGTAAAGCATTTGCAGCACTTGCTAAGGCCCAGATGAGAGGTTCAGTGTGACTGTTGAATGTGGTTTGTAAAGGCTGAGATTAGAAAAGTGTGCAGGAACCAGACTTTTAGAGAACTTTGAACTTTGTTCCTTTTCTCCATTGACCTGTTCACTGGTTCCCCTTTTTCTAGAGAAATTGCTTTTGACTGGTTTTCAGTGGTCAAAACCAGTCAAAACTAGTGTTTGTTCAAAACTGGAAACTGGCTTAGTCATTAGAGCAGAAGAGGGAGTGATGAACAGTAAGAATGTAGGATTTGATTCTCTTTAGGTGGAAGTTCCACGGTTTGTAGGTAGTATCCTAGCAGACTTCTTGAGAAGTGAGCTTTGGGAATGGAAGTCAAATTCAAGTTTGAAAAAGAAAAGCCTATGGAGGGAAAGTTAGACATAGTAGTGCTTTATTGTGTGGGGCAGATGAATGACCAGATGAGGCAGGGCTGAGTATTAGCTTGGAGAGGGTGTTAGAAGAGGCTGTGAGAACAAGCTGACCTCTCCCCATTTGGGGGCAAACTGTGAGTCCCTCTGGTGCAGGGGGAAAGGTCTGGGTGCAGGTGTACCACTTCAGTTCTCCTGTGCTGTTTTTTGACTTTGAGTATTTAGTACTTGGAGAGATAAATCAGAACAAAGCACAGAAGGATGTAACCGTTTTTTTCTCTCTCTTCCCTTATAGCAAGACATTAAGGGAAAAAAAGGGTTGGGAAACTTAATCCTGTGTTTCAAAAATTCTCTTAAATAGTATAATTTTAACATTAGCCATCTCACACTGGGAAAAGGATATGTATTTTATTTAAGTAGATTTATATATGTATTAAAATGTATGTATAAATTTTGTAAACCAAATACTTGGTGGTAGATTTATTATGCTTGCTTGGAGAATGGTATTTCACTTCTTAGTGAAAAATTTTCCCTTGGAGTGTGGGGGAAGCAACTATTATTTTCTGTAACTTCATTCCACTTTGTGACATGAAGTCTGTGTTGTAATTTTTCCTCCCGATGCTGTCTAGTATCCCTTGGACAAATATTGCGCTGTTTGGCAGAGGGAGTATTAAAAGCTGGATCTCCTTCCCTTCCTATCTCTGCCTTAGCATTTTAGGAAAATCTCTCTTAACTCTGTTACTGGTTTTTTTTTATCTGTCTCATTTGCCAAAGATTTTTTTCCCGTTTTGTTAGAAAAAACAATAGTGTCAGCCTTTTACCCCTCTGGAGCGGTTGAACCTGAATCTTTCTAAGTTTAACTTGTTAATAATGATTTCCAAGAATCTGTAATAACAGAACAGAGCAAGGGTTTTTGATTTACGCAATTGTACACAGAAACCTTATTTTCACACATGACAGATTCAGATCTAGTCTCCAAGCTTCCAGTTAGCAGTGATGATGGAAAAATAATATCCTATATTTACTTACATTTATAGGCTTACAAATCCAGTTCTCATACATTTATTTGATCCTCATGACATTTTTGTGAGGTAGGCCGGGCAGGTCATGTCATCCTGCCTGCAAAGGGTAGAGGCCCAAAGACTATATGGTTCGTAAGTGGTGGAGCTAAGCCCTGGGCCTCCATCTCCCTGTTCAGTATTTGTCTCCCTAGAGGACCTCCCTGGCCGTCCAGTGGTTAAGACCTCCCTGGCGGTCTGTGCTTCCAGTGAAGGGGGTGCACGTGCAGTCCCTGGTTGGGAACTAAGATCCCACATGCTGCACAGCCAAAAAAATTTTTTTAAAAAAAGTGGGGGTGGGCTGTGAGCTCTTAATATTATCTCCCTTTCCTAAGTGCTGGGATACTTCTGAGATAATTGTTTAAACTCTTGTCTTTTCCAAGATGCTCCTCCTGACTGGCAGTTGACCAAAACCATAACCTTTTCGATCATATTAAGTTGTTTTTAAAAGTACTGATGGGTGGATGCAGTCATCAGTTCAGAGTTTTACTGTTTGACCTTTAGCCACTTAGGAAAGTGCCTTTGCATTTGTAACATTAAAACCAAGGGGAAGAGTATGTTTATGACTCTTTGGGGAATAAAACGTGTTCATTTACTGCCGCAGTGACAATGTCTTCAAATAAATCTTAATGGGGAACAATTCCCTCTTGATGTTCATTCGTTCCCTTGTTTGCCTCTTTCCTCTTCTTTTTCTCTATCTCTAAAATGGGAATAGAAACACCTACATCATAGAAGATTAGAAATAATACATAAAGAACTTACTAAAACCACAAGATAGTACTGTAGTCATGCTACTCTCCTTCTCCCTTGAAAATGCATCTGGCAAGAAGTCGATTCTGAATGGGTGATGTTGTAAGCTTGGAGCAGGTTTGGCTCTCCAGAAAGCAGACTCTGAGATGGAGATTAGCTTGCAGGATGTTTATCAGGGAATGTTCTTGGCTGTCACACCGATGGCAGGGAGGGAGGAGAAGCAGAACTGGAGAGAGGGAATAGATGACCTGTGATGCCGGCCCAGTGATGGCCGTCATCACTTCAGCTGGAGTGGCCCTTCAGAATTGTACCAAGTTGTGGCAGGAGGGCCTGGCCCTCCTGGTCACTGGGTGCAGGCCACCCTGGGAAGAGGACATGGCCTTGGGCAAAACAGCTCTCTTCAGCTGAGGCAGCCCCAGAAGGCTGCCCCTTGGCCGCATGCCCTAATGCTCTCGGCAGCTGGGAAAATAAGTCATCCATTTCTGAAGAGGGGTGTTGCTGTGGGTGCTGCCACCACTGTCCTTTACGTTTACCTCGAGTCCAAAGGGCAGTGGTTCAAGCAGAGTGAAGTTCTGCAGTTGGTAGAAATGTCCTCTTAACAGTCAAGGACAGCAGTGTATTTTCAAGGTGGTACTTGTAAAATGTCAGAAAATGAATACATTTTATTCAGTGTGCTTCTGATTTTTCAAAGTCACTTAGGGCCGGAGAGAGTCCTGTGACCTGTCTCAAGGCCTGACCGTACCTGTGGCATAAGAATGGGGTCCTATTTGTAAATGTGCGTATGTCTGCCTCTCAGGCGTGCATGCAAGTTGTGTGAGACCTGCATAGACAGTTACCAGAATGGAGGCTGATCTCAAATGCATGGCAAGTCCAAGAGACAGAGAAGATGGAGCCTAGCAAGCGTTTCTTTGATTTTCCTACTGAGTTCATTTTCAGCATCAAAGCAGTGTTCAGGAGCTAGCACCCCATCTCCCCCTCACACGTTTCCTTTGAATTTCTTTTTTTCAGTCTTTCTGGACAGCCTGCTCCCATGGCCCTACTGTCATACTGATGACCAGCTGGGAGTCCCTTCAAGTTAGAAATGACACTTTGCTCTTAACTTCATCTCATGAGGGGCAAGATGGAGGGGGATACGGGAGAAAGACAGTTCCATCCTGTGCTAGTGATCGTACCAAGAGAAATCTCCAGATGACTTCTATTGCAGCCTCCCTCAAGCTCTATCCAGACAGCTAGAAAACAGATAGTGTCTTTGATAAGACTGTTAACTTGTTTTTCCCCACCTTATTTCATCTTTCCCTACAAGAGAGTTTTGTGCAGAGGAGGTGACCCCTTGTCCTCTTTTTCCACAGTTCACTATTTTATGAAATAAAATCCCTGAAAAGAATTTAGTTCTCCTTAATCCACTTCCCCTTTTCACTGTTTCCTCCAGCTCTTATCCAGAAAAAAATCTTATCCTTCAGAAATTCTACCTTTTTCTCCCCTTTTTTCCACTTGTGTCCCCCCTACTGCAATGATACTCATAAAAACTGATAAACCTAAATGTAGATACATCCATGACAAACCAAAGCCAAAAACAGTGTGAAATGCACGTGGACATAGGAAGGACCACTTTTAAATGTCCTCTGACAGACGGTGTTCCTTTACAATGCGCTGCTTTCTCACTGCCTTCTCATTGTCGCTGCCATGTTTCAAGCACCAGCTTTCAGAATTTTACAACTACTCACATAGAAATGTTTATTTAAATTCTCATGCAGTCATAGCTCATTTCTGTTGTGAAAAACAGGAGTTTCATTTTTTGTATTAAATGGGATTCCATGGGATAATCTCAGAGCTTGAGAATAATAGCGTCGTGTTCTGTGTTGTAAATAGCTCACAAGTGACCTTTCAGACCACAGCCTGTTCCTGAGTTGGAGATCCTTTTATCAGAAAGATGAAGCCAGAACTCCGACTTTGAGGAATGAGTCTCCTTCCTTCATGTCACAAGGGACAGAGTACTTCATTATTTTTTTTTCCTGTATTATGTTCCATTCGTCTTAAATTGTCAGCCCATAAAGGGCAAGGGCAGCATTTGCCAGGCTCGACGTGAATCGTGGTGTGTAGCATCGTGGTAAATATTATTTTGACCATGATGATGAATATGTTATCATCTGTGATGTAGAGCTACATGATTGTCATCTAGTAGTTTTTCTATAATTTGTTTCTTTTTTTGCTTTTAAAGGTCATAGAACTCTGATTGAGTTTCTCTGTACTAAGTTTAAAAGTACGAATTTGTTCTTTGAATGAGCAAGCTGTGTCTCTGAAACTGAGAAATGAGTCCCTGTTTCACAGCACAATTTTGCTTTTATTTTCACCGTCTTCATAGAAAACACTCGTGAGTTATATATGAGGATGTTTCTCACAGACATTTAATTTTTAATAAACTGTCGCTAGGTACTAAACTGATATTATATAAACGAATAACACAATAAGTGGTAAGAGGCAGCTGTTCATGATATGATTTGCAAGATGGTTACCCTATACATTTAACACTTTTCTTACACATATAATGTTAGCCAGTGTTTTTTGTTTTTGTTTTTGTTTTGGCCGTGCCACGTGGTTTGCAGGGTCTTAGTTCTCTGACCAAGGATCTAACCCGTGCCCCATGCAGTAGAGGCGTGGAGTCCTAACCACTGGACCTCCAGGGAATTCCCCATATACAATTTTAAAGGATTTGAGTATAAGCTATGTTTACATGCATGTTTGTTAATCCAAATAAATTTTTATATAGTAGCAAAGGGGCAGAGATGAAAACAATACCATATAGTAGTTTTTATGTGCTGTTTAAAACTGTACTCCCAGGATCCTTAGGACTGAAACAATAGTATTGAACCTTTATGTTTCCAGCTCTATGAATGATTCATTCTCTATGATCTTTTCTGTAGCTACTAAAGTTGTTCAATTTATAAGAAAACAAACAAAAAAAAATCGAGGGATCAAGACAATGTGTGGTCATGTTCAGTAAACCCAAATATTATTGGTGGGGAAATGCCCCTGGAAAGTGTAGGATGAGAAGACCTTTGGATAAAGACAGAGCTACTTTACAACAACTGGGGACACGATGAATTTTCAACTGTGGACTTGTTTCATGCAAAAATGCTTGGAGGATTTGGGAATTTAGTTGGAAAGTTGTATCCAAAATGGAATCTAAACATAACATATTCTTCAAGTGCACTTGATGGCAATGCAAATTGAGGTTTCATGAATGCCTGTGTTTTCTTTGAATCTTTGCTTTAATAAACCAGTTTTCCTTACTTTATGATACATTATGTACTACCACTAGTAAATTTGAGCTAGTCATGTATTCAGATCTTTTGCTCTTTTACCTAGAACTGCCTTCCCCTTTCAACATTCTCTTTCATAACCTGAAACATAAAGAGGGTAGCATTCTTCCATCCATTCATCACTTTCATACATTGCAAGGTAGAGTTACTTGTGTAATTCAAAGGTTGGAAATGACTTGCCATTTTAGAAGGTAAAGATCAAAGTCATGCCTTAAACTGTAGCCTAAAAAAGTGTTACTCTCCAATATGATCTGCAGTTTAATATTTATTTTAGATGTTTTAAGTTATGAGAGGTGCCCCTGACATTCTCTGAATCCATTAAAACCTGACTACCATTTTTCAGTGGCTTCATTCATTCATTCCATGTGTGTGTTCATTCTCCATTCATGCACTGACACATTTGTATGCTGGTTTATGGAAGATGAATTAAAAATAGTTCAAGTTCTCTTGGGAGTTTGGGACTAGCAGATGCAAACTATTATACATAGGATGGATAAACAACAAGGTCCTGCTGTGTAGCACAGGGAAGTATATTCAATATCCTATAATAAACCATAATGGAAAAGAAAAAAAATAACTATGGGTATCTATATATGGTGACATCATAACTAGACTTACTGTGGTGATCATTTTGAAATGCATAGAAATATTGAATCACTATGTTGTACACCAAGAACTAACATAGTGCTGTAGGTCAATTATACTTCAAAAACAAAAAAACAAACTTATAGAAAAAGAGATGAGATTTGTGGTTACCATAGGTGGAAGGGGGAACTGGATGAAGGCAGTGAAAGGTACAAACTTATTTATAAGATAAATATTAGAGATGTAATGTACAACATGATAAATATAATTAACATGGCTATATGTTATATATGAAAGTTGTTAAGACTAAATCCTAAGAGTTCTCATCACAAGAAAAAAATCTTTTTTCTGTTTCTTTAATTTTGTATCTATATGAGATGATGGATGTTCACTAAACTTACTGTGATACTCATTTCATGATGCATGTAAGTCAAATCATTATTGCTGTACACCTTAAACTTAGTACTATATGTCAATAAAAAAAGAAAGAAAAAGTAGTTCAGGTTCTCAAGTAGAAAGACACAGATAAATAAAGTGCTAAATAGTATGTGATACCTTGCCCTATTTAAGGTGTGGTCAGAGCGCCCTTGGAGCACAGATGAAAGAGTAAATGATTCCATTTGGGCCCAAGGATGGGGAAAATGAAGTAGGAAATTGAAAGGGCTAACCTTGGAGCTAGACCTAAAACTAAGGCTACTTTGCAGTATCCGGTGTAGAAGGGCTGGGGAATGCAACTCCTGCAAAGGGGATAATATGTATAAAGGCACTGAGGCCTGCATGAAAGAACTTGATGAGAATTTAGGTATGACAGTGTGGAGGGCAGTGTGTGGAGAGGTAGCTGGGATGGGAGCCTGGAAAGGTAGCAGGAGAGCAGTGGTAAAGGACTTTGTAGGAGATACTGAGAACAGGCTTTCCCTCTGCTTCATCAGATGGCTGTTGCAGGTGGGGACAGATGTCCATTCTTTCAGAACTCAGGCAGTGACTAAAACCAAAGCAAGGCTGGTCTGGGGACAGAGTGCTTCAGTTATATATCATGCTCTGTAGTGCTGAGCTGAAGGGCCTCTTCCAGACTCTCAGAATTGCAGGCTGGCAGGGACCTTTCAGTTCACCTTGTCTAGCTCCTTTGTTTTATAGAGGAGCCATCTGAAGCCCGGTGAGACTGAAGAACTTAATAGCTTGCCTTTAATAGTTATCAAATATGATATAGCTGAAGAGTGAAGTCAGGATTCACCCACGCAGACTTCTTGGGTAAGAAATGAGGTGATACACTGTTATGACCCAGACAACCTGTCATCCCAGTTTTAAACAGCTCCTATGAAAGAATGAGTTTTCACAGGTAATATAGTTTGGTTCTTAGAATTTTGAGCACCCTCTTAAAATAGAATTGCCCTTAATAAAGGAACCTGACTGCCTAAGACCAGAACACGTAACAGTAATGACTCTGCCCTCATTCATCCCCTCAGCGATTATTTACCGAGTTCAGTTTGTGTGCCAGGCTCTGAACTGAATTAGGTAGACAATTGGGAGCTGGAACTAACCTCGTCCTTATATCCATGGAACTTACAGTCTGTTGCAGGAGACATCATTCAAAAACTTGCACAAATAAGAGGGGATGGTTGAGTGGTATATGGTGCTATGAGAGTGTGCAGTTGGGGTGAGGGGATGTGTGTCGAGGAAAGCTGCTCTGAGAAGTGGCCACTGAACCGACATCTGTAGGGTGAATACAGCTTAACTTGGTGGGGAGGGAAAGGAAGAGTATTCCTTGCAAGGGGTCGATCATGGGCAAAGTCCTGTGTGGGAGGGAGTATAACAAGGAAGGTCTTTGTGACCAGAGTATAGAAAGTCAGGGTTGAGAAGTACAGGATGAAACCAGAAAAGGGCAGGGCCTTACAGGCTGTAGTACTGATTTTTTCTATTATTCTCAGAGCTTTGATATATTTATGAGGATGATGACATCATCAAATGTGAATTTTGAAAAGACCTCTCTAACTGCTGTGTGAGAAATGGATTGGAGAGGAACCTGAGCATATGGGCACAGCCCTATAAGGAGACTGCTAGAGAAGGCCAGGCAAGAGGTGATAACGAAGCTAGGGCAGTGGTGGGAGTGGAGAAGTTGAGAAGAAGATGGCTTTGGGAGATATCAAAGAGATAAGGCCATTGTGATGTGGGTCTTGGACTGGATATGTGGGTCGGGGGCATGTGAATGACTCCTGGGTTTCTGGCTTGTAGAGTCGTTGGACACAGTGCTACCATTCGACAGAATTGGGGGCAATGGACGAGGATCTGGCTTGGAGACATGTAAGGATTGTATCAGCTAAATGGTGGCATGAAATAAAAGGAAAACAACCCCATCAAACTGTTGTCTGATATGGCATGATATGTCTTATTACCTTTTCCTTTAAAGAAAAGAAATTGAACCTAATAAAATTTTCCTGATGCCACATATCCAAAAAGCATTTAAGTACAAGTGTGACAGAATCAAAGGGACCTCTGGTGGTCTCATAGATGCTGTGTTGAGGAAGGACAACCGTGGAGACAGGGAGCCTTCCGGGAAGGCTTTCCAGCAGCCCTTTGGAGTGACGCAGAGAAATCCACCTAGGAATAGCGAGAGAAAGCAGGACTTACAGCAGAAGACTAACATTTTAGAGTGGGTGATTGGGAGAGAGAAAATTGCTTAGATGTGGCTGGAGGCGGAGGGGAGATAATGAATTCAGTTGAAGCCATGCTAAGGTTTAGGTGCTTAGACCTCTAAATAGAGATATACAAGTTGGAAGATTGTGTCAGCTGCTGAGGCCACAGATCAGGACTGGAGAGAGACTTGGCAAGTCATATAGCGACAGGTGATTCTGGAAGTCTTAGCACGTTCTCCAAGTAGGGAGAATGTATATGGATCGAAGGAAAAAAAGTATAGTTTTACAATTGAGATATTTATTAAATAGCTAGAGTATACCAGACAGTGTGGTAAATTATTTCTGATAGGTGCCTTATTTAATCCTCTACTACCTTTTGCAGTTTCTTCATTGTTACCCGCATTTTCCTCATGAGGTAATGGAGATTCTGAGAGGTTGGTATATTGACCAAAGTCACACAGCTAATAAATGGTCAGATCTGGGTTCAAACCCACGTCTCATGATGCCAAGTTTGATATTATTTTCCTACACCCAGCCTTTTTGACAGCAACATTTAAGAAGAGGGTTAGGGAAAGAAGGTCTACAGAAGAAGGCTGGAGGGTACGAGAGAAGCAGTAGAAGATTCAGAAGAAGATAGACTCCTGAAAGGCAATATGAATGTGCTCACAGTTAGGGAACAGAGCAGTTTCAGAACACAGTGAAGTGAAGGGCCGAGGCATGAAGGGATGGTGAAGAAATGGAATTCGTGAATGGTACTGCCATGTTCAAGAAGGCGATGAGGGGTAGGACAGAGCGACCAGCAGTAGGGGACGTAGTCATGGCAGCCTTGGGAGTTAACAATAGCATTTGTGAGTGGTAAGAGCTGTACACAGAGCTGGGTTGGGTGCCCGTACACATAGACCTCTCATAGAAGCATCAGTAGTGCAGGGTTGAGACACTAGGGTTGTGAGAGATTAAGGTAACTTCATGAGTGTAGACAGGCAATTCTGGGTACAAGCTTGCTTTGGAGTCCTTTAAATTGTACTCAATCTGTTGTCTATTCAGTTGTTGATCCCTTATAAGAAGAGGTCTCTGAATTATTATTTGAAGTAATCTGTCAAGATATACAGACCTTTGATTATTTTTCAAGCAGACATGTCTTCTAGGACATCAACATGAGGTCATAGGGTATTTATGGTTATAGTTAGAAAATGACATCATGAACTAGTGCTTATCTAAAATGTTCTAACTTGGTTACCATGTAGTTATTTTTATCTATCTCATGTACTTTAGGTTATGTTTTCTGTCCTGTGTTTTGACTGCTACCGCTAATTTTGTTTTGAGATCGTAAAACAGCTTTAGACTTCTCTGAAAGCCCATTACTTATTGGCATGTTTTCATTTATTGACAGGTTCATGTATTCCTTCAGGCTTTTAAAACACATTCATAGCAATAACAATAATTTATTTTGGGGATTGGAGTTGTATCTAAGTCTCACCATCTGAAAGAGAATTATAAAATTCACTTCCAAAATTTTGGGCTTTTAAAAATCATGCAGTCAAAGCATTTACTATCATTTTTTTGGATGTGAATTGCAAGGTGGTTTCAGCGTGTATAGTATTTAACAGGAGATGTCTCTTTCTCTTTTCGTGTGTTGAGGTACATTTTTAAAATTTTCTATCCTTGTCTCCTTTATGACTCAAGTGTTACTTTCCCGGGGAGAATCACTGTGCTTTTATTCTCCCTTAACCACTCAAATCACGTAGGGATGGTTAATCTGTGCACTCTTTCTCTCTGGTATCCTAGTCCTGCCCAGCCCTGTGAAATGTTTCAGAAACCAATCAATCTGTAACCATTAGGTTAAGGCTAAATGGTGACTCCCCTCAATTCCAAATGGTCTGAGAGCTGAGGCATGTGGGAACTGTCACGGTGGCCGTGTGTTTAGACCCAGGGGAGAGGTCCAGGCATCACCATTGCTTACTACAGAACCAGAAGACTGCTTTAATGCCACATACTGGGCTAGGCCCTGGGGACATGTTAATGAGCAAATAGGTGCAGTCCCTTCTCTTGAGGACTTTCTGGAAAAGAAATATCCTGCAAACAGCATAGCAGAAAGGTAAACCAAGCTTATTAATAAGTAAGAAATATATTCCTTACTTATTTTTTATTTATTTATTTTTTTGCGGTACGCAGGCCTCCCACTGTTGTGGCCTGTCCTGTTGTGGAGCACAGGCTCTGGACGTGCAGGCTCAGGGGCCATGGCTCACGGGCCCAGCCGCTCCGCGGCATGTGGGAACTTCCCGGACCGGGGCACGAACCTGTGTCCCCTGCATCGGCAGGTGGACTCTCAACCACTGCGCCACCAGGGAAGCCCAATTCCGCATCTTTGAAATTTGTATTAATAACACTTATTCGACCAAGAAGTTGGCGAATTATGTAAGCTTAAAGATTGACTTTCTTCAAGAATCTGTCAAATTAGGATATGACAGCCGGCTCTAGCTATCAATGTGTATTTCCTACTCACATTCATTTTTCCTAGTCAATAACATTTAATAGTAAGCAGTATAACCGGCTGTAACTGATATGATGATCATCTCCATATAATCTATGTCATTTCTTACAGTTATTGCCAGTTTTCGAGGAACTGTCCCCTATGGCCTGTCATTGGAAATTGGAGATACAGTTCAGATCCTGGAGAAGTGTGATGGTAAGTAGACTAGTGTTGATTGTTTGAGGTTGTATAAACAATCTCCTGCAACACTGGACAGTTCATAAAGTTTACAGATTGTTTCCATACTTCTATCAATCCCTGGAATTTCCCCAGTAGTCACAGTGAACCATTTTTAACAAAACTTTTTTCTTGCATATTGAATGTTTGGCTTATGGGAAAGCATTATTCGGTATTTTTAAGCTGATTGTATTTTTTCCTAATATTATTTACTTATATTCACTAGATGCCAACATAGAAAGCAATTGAGACTATTGAATTTGTGAAAGTTCATGACTTGGGGCCAAACAAGAAGGCCTTTCTTAGAATGTCAAGAGTCTGGTGGGTTCCCCAGGGCAGAAAGAAAGAGGTCTAGAGCAGAAATGCCTTACCCCAGGTTGGGTAACCAGATGCCTCCAGGTGGGACTCCTGCCCAGGCCAACTCTGCTCTAGTCCTGCAGCCATCTCCTCACCTCCCTCAAATCTGGTCTGAAGTTATTCACTGCATTTGAAAAGTTAAATGAACTTGTATGATTAATTTATGTAACAGGTATCTCATTCAATCGACCTAATATGTACGTTCTCAAATGCTTCTGTTCCTGGTCAACAAAACATCCTTAAACTCTAGTCCTTAAAAAGATCCCAGATGAAATGACTACTCTTTTTTTCTTATCAAAATGGCCACATTGTAAAGTCCTATCAGTATATCCAAAGATAACTGTTTTTCCTCTTAATATATTGTCCTTATTAGGAATTTATAATATGGTAAGATTCTATCATATCAAGGTTCATTATTGGCAAAATTGTGTTCTCCCAAATAGAACTATTACTTTTAGTTAGAGCCTGTTAGTAAATTGTGGTGATACGTGGACATTTATTTTGTCCAATGTACCTAATAAAAATAAAGGTTTTCTCTGTCATTGCCAGATATATTTTGTTTCTATTTTCTTTACAGGTAAATATAAAGTCTGTTTTGAATTGGTGAAAATGGGCTTCACAACTATAGGAGCTGTATATTTGGTTTTTTAATTAATTAATTAATTTATTTATTTATTTTTGGCTGTGTTGGGTCTTCGTTTCTGTGCAAGGGCTCTCTCCAGTTGCGGCGAGCGGGGGCCACTCTTCATTGAGGTGTGCGGGCCTCTCACTATCGCGGCCTCTCTTGTTGCGGAGCACAGGCTCCAGACGCGCAGGCTCAGTAGTTGTGGCTCACGGGCCTAGTTGCTCCGCGGCATGTGGGACCTTCCCAGACCAGGGCTTGAACCCATGTCCCCTGGCATTGGCAGGCAGATTCTCAACCACTGTGCCACCAGGGAAGCCCCTGGGAGCTGTTTTATAACCTGAAAACCTTTCTGTATGATGTAGTTGGACAGAGACCTCTCTATGACATATCTGCAATTCTCAAAAAGTTTTGGTTTCTGTTAAAATAGTTGTTTAAGAATGGCTATATTTCTTGGATGGATGTCTTTAAGGGATATAGTAAACCCTGACATTATAGAGATTCCATTTCTCAATTCATTCTGTTCTCTCCAGATTGATTTCAAAATGATGTTTTACAATATATTCTTTTGAGAAAACTTATGAGGAACAAAAATATTTAAACGCAAATCTCAAATACTTCTTTCTAAAAGTTCAATTAATCAAAAAAAGATTCAATTCCATAGAACATTTGTTACATGATAAAGATAATTTCTTACCAATAAGTAAAATGGTTTTTGTTCTTGAAGAAAAAATAAATTGAAAATAATAGATTTATAGGGGGCTATATATTAACCATATAAATATATATATATGTATCTATCTATCTATATATGTATATATATATATACACACCCTGTAATTGTTTTAAACTATAAAAAGATATGTTCCCCATTAAGGATAGTGCCGTAAAATTGATTCAGAGTTCCTTGGAGATTAAGTAATAGGCATTCTACAGAATAAAAACTATGTGTGGATGAAAGAGTGCCATTAGTTCTCTTAGTAGATGAGACTTGGCTTCACTCTTCTTAGGCTATCAGACTGATCCTAACCCAAGACAGTAAGCTGAAGAAATGTGTGAATTCACTACAGAACTGCTGGCTGAGCACTATGCTTTGATGGTAGAGTCTGGGCTTTGTAGTCAGGCAAAGAGAATTTGGAACTATGTTAAATCTTGTGTAGATTTTTGAATTTCCCTGGGATGTAGTGTAGCGTTTTATAAAATGAAGTGAAACTAAGCTCAGAGAGGTCAATTAATTTGCCCAAGATTCAACAGCTAATAAGTAGCAAAGCCAGAATTTAAGCACAATACTCTGATTCCAAAGCCTTTATTTCCGTTATGCATGCTTCTATTTTTCATGTACGTTTCCAATACAATTTGTAAATGATTTTATTAATAGAAGACTTAAACTAGTAGTCACTTGACTGTTAGTCGAGCCTAATCCCAACCCCCATTATGTTTATACCTAGAATATTTATATGTAGGGTAAAATTCCATCAGTAAAGGACAGATTGATTTCTAATCATTTCTTCAAAGTATTGTAATGATTTATTGAAATATGACCATGATTATTTCTCCACAGGCTGGTACAGAGGATTTGCCTTAAAAAACCCAAATATCAAGGTAAAAATTATTGCTTTTAACCATAATTATGGGATTTTTAAGAAAGACAGTTATTTTTCTTTATTTCATTATACAATTGAAATTACAGTTGGGACTCTTAGTTGAAATACTAAATGGCAATACAGATTTTCATAATTTTGGAAATACTTTTGAACTTGGATTATAGTTAAGACATGCTATTCAAATGATAATCCTATGTAGCTCTTGAAATTTATACTGAGAAGACCTTAATAGGCTTACTATATATATAAAAAAATCTTTTTGAAGTGTTAGTTTCACAGAGAGTGAAAGTAAAATTCAGGCAGGGGAAATATATATATTCCAAAAGAAACACTGAATAGAGGTATTTAATCTTTAAGTTTTTTGTGGCATCATTTGTAAAAAGTTGGTGTGGAGAAACAGGTTTATTGTAGGGTATGTTAAGAGTCCCTTTGGATTTGAGGAGCTGAAATGTGGGAAAATCATATAAAGAGTCCATCTTTCTTACCATTACAGACAAAAACTAAGACTCATTATCCTTTATATAGTTATATAAATCCTAAGGAATTATAGTAGGAAGTAATATGATTTTTCTTTTACCTTTCATTTATGTAGTTTATGATTTTGACACTAATCCTCTCTAATATCTATATTTTTTCTAATACTTTGTTCTAATCTACCCATGCTACCAACATTTCTCTAATATTTTTTTACATGTCATGTTCATTTTTCGGTTTAATTCTGGTTTTACTAGGATTGTAGATAAGAAATTGTATCATTTCTCATTACCAAAGTCTAATGTAAGTAATCTAAACTCTTTTGTCTGCCTTTCTGCTTAAATATACCTTTTTTCCGGATCATCCAACTGTGTTTATTACTTTATTTCATTTATTTTAGGCCATTCTAAAGGAGAGCCTGATACTTTAACCCTCATTTAAAGTTATTTTTGGACATCTGCAGGCACATGCAAATGTAGCTTCAGTATTTAATTTTTCATTTAGTACATGCTTGAGAAAAAAATGTGTTATGGTTTGTTACTTCTGTTACTCTTTGAACCTCAAGTTCTGACTTTTTCTTGTTAATTACTATAATTACTCTATTTGTTATTCCTACCATATTAAGGTAAATTTAAATTCCAAAGGAAAAAAAAAGTTATTTTTTTAACCTATATACCTATTTACTACTGTTGTATATTACAGAACTTGCTAGTTAAATTTTATATTATCCTTGGATCCACAGTGGTGATAATGTATTCAAATGACATTTGTTTTCCTAAATATTTAATTGAATTTGTCATTTAATTGTACCTAAAAAATCATTCAGAGAATATTGTTGTTTAATGGATAATAAAATTGATGCTCTTCTTTTTAATGTTGTTTTTTTCAATTTCTCATTTAGAACAAAGGAATAATTTCCTTGCCCTAGCTTTTCCCTACAATAAAAGGCTTTAAGCTAGCGTGGCTTCTTTTAATTTTTATCCCGTCAAAATGGCAGCCTGGTGATTAATTGCTGCTATGTTTTCATCAAAGATCTTCCCTAACATGTAATACACAGATTGTTTCCAGATTCATAGTAGTATTTTTTAGTATATATTTTTAAATAGACACATGAGTATTTTTGGAGAGAAGAAAAAGAACTACAACGAAAACAAACAAACAAAAATCCCCTTCTTTCAATACTGGAGTATTAAAAAAAAATTCTTATTCAACATCCTTTCTATATAGAATTCTTGAAAATATAAAAATTTTCTGTTTTATAAAGAATATACTTTTGAGTGGGATTTAATTTTTTGATTATATTTATTTTAAAGTATCTCTAAATTTGTAAACTGGTAAGTAGTAGAAAATAAAATGAATGGGTCTAAGCTACAATAGATTTAGCCTAAAGAATATGTTAGAGATTCCTTCTTCCTAGTATTGTTATGGTTGTGTGGCTATATTTTATACATATGACTTACAAAACTAACTCTGCTGTAATAGACAGCTAGAACCATAACCTGCATGTTTTCTCTTCCAGGGTATATTTCCTTCCAGCTACGTTCACTTGAAAAATGCCTGTGTAAAGAACAAAGGGTAAGAAATGAATTTTATTAATAGTTGAAGGATTTTTCATAGAACCATTACTTATTTTGGAATTTGAAGACTTAGTAATTGTCTTGAAAAATGAACTATAGAAAATCATGCCATTGTCCGTGTTGTTTGATAAAGACAGATTACACTAAGGCAGTTGGTGGAGAAAATTAAAAGAACCACGTCTGTGTGTTGGACAACAGTAGGATCTAGGGCTCTGGAGGTCTCTCATTGTCCAGAAATCATGGAATCGGCCTAATCTTTTTTTTTTTTTTTTTAACATCTTTATTGGAGTATAATTGCTTTACAATGGTGTGTTAGTTTCTGCTTTAAGCAAAAGGAGTTGGTTTTTCTTGGTTTCCTGCTGTGTAGGGAAGCATGGCAGTCACACCCATCAAATGCTGAGTCATGTCTCAAGCCCAGGAATTTCCTAGATTCACTACTGAATTATAAGCAGCCAAGTCTGCCATTATTTTCCTATTTGGGGTTAATACCATATCCTTGTGTGACCATTTCACAAAGCCGCTATTCTGCTTCAGAGAACATCATTTCTGTGCTGTTTGTTTGATTGAGCTCATTGATCACTTAGGATTTCTGATGTATTTGAAAAGTTTTTCCCAGTCTGTGTACAAAAGGACTTAAAGCAGCTGTTATGATAAAAGATTATTCAAATACAATATCACAGAATGAAAGAGTAGCACTTGCTTATTTAAGTGGTTAACATAAGCAGATTATTCATTTTAAGTGAATCCAAATATTTGCTGCCAATGTCACAAGGAATATGCATTGGATCACTGAATAATTTTCATTTTATGACAAAAGAAACAATGCAGGTTGTACCATAAAAATTTCATTATTCATCAAACAGCAAAAAATAGGAATTTATTAAATTATTAAAGCACATTTTAAAGCATATTAAATTATATCTTCAAAGTTTATTTTTACCAGAAAAGTTCCATAGAGGCTATTCAAATGGGTGATTCTTATATCCACTCTCTATAAAGGTAGAGTATTAAATCTTAGCTCAGTGAAATAATTTCTTCAGGTGGCTGAGAGTATATGGTATAACTACTTTGAGTATGTGGATAAAACTTAAAGAGTCTAGGAGATCCTTATGTTATATGTCTTATATATGTCAGTTACTTTAAGCAGTATTATTATTATTTTGATAGTAGTAGTAATTATTTAAAACAGTAGATTAAAAACATAATTCTAATAATTACCACTACTATTACTCTTTTAAAAAATGTGTGTCCGTCAGAAATGTTGTGCAGTTATAATCCACCAGAAGTGAGTCAAGCAGAGTTATTAATCCTTTTGAAATTCTTCCACCAGGCTCTATCCAGCTCCCTTCAAGTAAACCAAGGGACACTCCAGAAAACACATGCTTACTCTTTGTTCTGACCTTTCTGCCCTAGTGATCTGGTCTAGGCAATGTTGAAACCCAGGGTTTCTACCCTGTCCCTTAAAGAGTCCACTTGAGCAGACCCCCTGCAGCCAGAGTTCTTTGCTGCCTTTGCCCCAAGCCCCACCCTGATCCCCTCAACTCTCCAGAGCAGAGGGCCACCCAGCCCCCATCTTACACTCTGACCGAGGAAGAGAAAAGAGAAGATGCTAGCAAAAACGTCAAGCATCACTTCACCCAGTGAAAGTCCTCTCTCTCAAACTGTATTGGGGTGGGACATAATTTTAATTGAAACAAGTATCTTCTTTTATTTTTTTATTTTTATTTTTGTCCCAGCCAGTAAGTGGTGAGTATCTGGCTCCCTTGAGTCCGAGGAAGTTTAAATATGGGTAAAGGTGTCTCAGAATTTGGTCGTGTAAGTTTGAGACTTGGTTGTGGGTTCTCCACCTGAAAGAGGGCATGATAAGCATTATACAGCAAGAGAACTTCAGGGTAGAACCAAAATTTATTTTCTTAAAAAAAAAAATGTTGGAATTCATTGAGACTTTAGGTTCTAGGACTATTAACTGGAAGAAAAACTTTAGCCTGAAAACATTCAAAAACATGTGTTGCCAGGTGATTGCTTTCCCAGAGGGGAACCTCTTTGGGATTTTGATGTTACCTGCCTTATTTTCAGGGGATTAGCACCCTGATTGCCCACCAGGATGAAATAGCTGCAAAGTTCATCTCAGAGTAACTGAACAAAATATAATTTCAGGGGCAACTATTTATGACAGACTGTTTGAATGTTGATTTTGGTATAATTAAAAGGAAACAGCTGCCTCACCTAAAATGGCAATTCTGTGCTTCTTAAAAATTTACATTTTGGTTGAACAAACCCCAAATCAACTTCCCACAGACTGAATTGCCTTTATGTTCTTTCCTGGGTCTTCAGAGCAATGCAGGACTGACGGGGTCCTTAAATTATAGTTTGTGAGGTCACTTCTCTATTGTTTAATTCCTGCTGAGGTCATTTCAGTTTTTAGATGTTAAGTAGGTTGTTGAGTTTTCCTGGAAATTCACTGTTCCCTCCTGACCTTGCATTCTATCATTTTATAGTCTCTGTGTCCAGATATTCATCCTTTAAATTGCAACAGCTGCTTCAAAAGCAAAATAAATGCACTACCATTTAAAAATGTCATGTTATGTAGACTTGATAAAAGGTTCTATATATGTCACAGTTCATATATTACTGTTTACTTTTATTTCTAGTTTTACAACCCAGCTTTACATTTTCAGCAGTGTTTAAGCTCTAGAAAGGAGTAAAACGTTCACAGGGTCAGTATTTTGGCAGCAGTATGAAATGAGAAGAGGATCTGTTGGTGAAGAAATCAAGGCAAGATTTTAATTCCCATACTTGCTGTCAAGAAAACTTTACAAAAAAAATTATATGCACTTTGGACATAACGTCAAAAAGGAATGCAGAGCAGTTATTGGCCTCATGCTACGAAGTAATTTTCCCTTGATCATCCATGTAACCTGGTTCAGTGTCTACATATTAGATATTGTCCTTGGAAAAAAATACTCAAATGAAGAGATAATCCCCATCAGTACAGTCAGTTAGCATTCTTTTGAGAAGCTGTAGTATTAATAGGCACTTACCCATTTTAAGCTGCGCAAAAACTGGAAGAATTTGAAAAACGAAACTAGAGACGAGAAAAAAAGGTTATTGTATGTCAAAGATAGAGTACAGAAGACCAATTCAATCTTCTGTTTTTTCCCTCCATCTCCTTCTATATCTCCTTAATATTAGGACCACCATACATACCCTGCTAGATGTTGGTATGAATATTTTCCAAGTATAGTTTCTGACGTTTAGAAAAGAAATAGGAGAAATATATTACCCTAATCATGGAGCGGAGCATTCTGCAATGGATATTCAAATATCTGTGATGTCAAACCCTTAATAAGTTCTGTGATGCATGACAACATTACTGATAGTAGTAATCATTTTTCATGGTCTTGTTGGCAAGTCATGAAAATGAAGTGTTAATGAGAACAAGTGAGTGTTCAGTCAGTATATCAGTGTCTAGTTGTTTAGAACGGTGAGTTAGTTTAGATGTTTGCAGCCATCAAAGCCTGATCGTTGAATGAGCCTGTCCCTCCCTTGAGTCCTATAGTCATAGAGCTTGGAAGGCAAAAGCCATCACACAGTTTATGTAGCCTGGTGACCTCATGTTACACACAAGGACTTTGGGACTTGGAGAAGTTAAACGAGTTGCTCTTTAGAGGTCAAACTGTGGCTGGAGCAGAACTCTTCTGCTATTGTTGCTTCACCACCACACTGCTCAGACTTGATCTGGATAAAGTGGCTGGTCGTTCTGTTATGGTACTGCCGTAACCCACTTTGCATTCCTCACACAAGTTCATGATCGGATCCTGGTTACTGTCTGCAGAACCAAAAATAACTCTGCAGCTTCCTTTCCTGGTTGGTCTTTTAGAGTGTTTAAAAGAAGATTATTGCCTATGTCATTTGCATATACACTTTGTTGTTGTTGTTCAATTTCACAGACAATTTGAAATGGTTATTCCCACTGAAGACTCTGTTATCACAGAAATGACATCAACATTAAGAGACTGGGGAACCATGTGGAAACAACTCTATGTGGTATGTAACTTTTTAATGGCATCATGTTTCCGATAAAGAATTGTTTTAAGAAATATTTGAGCACATGCTGTAAGTCACTAGTACTCCTCCAGGAATTAGGGATAGAGAGCTTAATAAGACTCAGTGTTGTTTTAATCCCTGTGTCCATCTAGAATGGATTTTGCAAGTTCTTTTTCAAGCCGCACGAAGGTAAAAGATCACTTTCCTGGCATCTAATCAAATAGGATGGTTTACATGGAACCAGGGTTAGGCTTTCTGAATACATTTAATTTTCAGGGGGAGCTAAACTTATTTTCAATACAATTTTCATATTGATGGTATTTTTTATGTTCTAATTCTCTATAACTTATTCAAGTATAATAAAAATGATAGGCTGCTTAGCCAGAATCAATGAGAATGTTCTAAATATACAAGAGAAAGAAATGTTTCTTGGGGAAAAAAGGGGTCAGTGTTTTGGGTGTATATATATATATATATATATATACATATATATACATATATATATATACCTATTTACATGTTATACTTACTGAGAGTCTTCTGTGGTGCAAACCCTGTGGGAAGTACTCTATATGTAGTATCTCATTTAATCCTTACTACTACTCAAGGAAATAAAAGACTATGATCATCCTGAGTTTACAAATGAGGAAAATGAGGCCGAGAGTGAAGAACTTGCTGGAGGCCAAGTAGTTGGAAAATGGCTGAGCTTGGATTCAGATGTAAATCTAGTACCCTCCCCTCACTCTGAACCACTGTATATGGGGAATTGGGGGTGACATTTTGGGGAAGATGAATTTATTTCTTCTCTGATTTTCAAAGGAATTTATAGAACAGCTTAATCATTTGAAGGGATGTGCTCAAAATACAAAGGTGTACTTATCCTGACAAAATGATTTGAAATAGCCTGTCAAAGAGAAAATCCAAATTAGTGAGGGATATGGGCACAAAATGACTTTTTATTTTCTGCTACATAGAAAATGCAATAGGGGCACTTCCCTGGTGGCGCAGTGGTTAAGATTCCACCTGCCAATGCAGGGGAACATGGGTTTGAGCCCTAGTCTGGGAAGATCCCACGTGCCAAGGAGCAACTAAACCCGTGTGCCACAACTACTGAGCCTGCACTCTAGAGTCTGTGAGCCACAAGTACTGAGCCCGCGAGCCACAACTACTGAGGCCCGCACGCCTAGAGTCTGTTCTCTGCAACAAGAGAAGCCACCGCAATGAGAAGGCCACGCACCGCAACGCAGAGCAGCCCCTGCTCGCCACAGCTAGAGAAAACCTGCGTGCAGCAATGAAGACCCAGTGCAGCCATAAATAAATAAATAAATTAATTAATTAATTAAAAAAAGAAAATGTAATAGGATAGTTCATTGAGGCAAGAAAATCTTTAAAAGTCACTAATAAAAACCCTTTTGATGTTGGATTTCTCTGACCATGCCCTCCTGGAGCTGGTGGCGTTAGGGCTCACTACTCAAATCCACAAGATGATCTTAGATGAAACACAGTGTCTAGGCTTTGCTGGGGTGAGGTAAATGCACTGTCAAGATAACTGAACTCAAGGGCTCTGTGCTGGGAGACTACAAAGGAAATGCAGATCTCCTTTTTAGATTAAAAAAAATTTGTGTTGGAAAGAATATAAAACCCAAGTATTATTTCATTTAATATTGTACCTGACACTAACATGGAAAATGAAACTATGTGAAATTTTCAAATCACTGCATCCTAAGTACCCACTATAAAAATAATGACAGTGTAAGTGTCAACCATTAGCTGAGCTAAGGCACCAGCACTTTTCCTTTTATGTAGCTGCTGGTGAGCAACAGAGTTGAATTTCCACTTGATTCTTCCTTATCTAGCTATTTTTGCCTGCTTTTGAGGCTGCGAGCATCTATTTTGGGGACATACTTGATTGGCTTGAAAACCTATGTGTTGTAAGCTCTAGGAGTAACCTTCTCACCTCCTACCGTCCTAAGTGACGGAAACAGAGAGAGAATTTTTTCTAAGTTTCCTTGGATACTGGAATGGTAGTCAGTTCTATTAGGAAAAAATATGAAGTTTATCCTGGAAGTACCAGGTTTTTGACCTTGAGAAGGAGGCTGACTTGACTCTGTTGGACCTTTTGGTTTCTCTTTTCCTGATGTAAATGTTTTTGCTAAATGTTTTAGTTCAAGTTCATCATGCTTGAGTGTATTGGGGTACTGTCTGTGGTCTTTCCTAACAGTTTTAAGGCTAGCTTCTCCACTGCAAGCTTCTCCACTGGAAGGTGCTTGATGAGCCACTAATATCTTGTCAATTGTAAGTAGTATATGAGATATACTTAATATATGTAGGGCATTTAACATAAAAAAGCACATGGCAGATGCTTGAGAAATGCTACTTGCTCTTTTTAATAACATTGGTAATGGCCTAATTAATGTCCTTTAAAATATCACTTAGTAAAGTATCAGTAATCTAACCACAAAACTTTTAGGAGAAATACAGCAGCCATCTTTTACCAAGTACTTTTGTGCGGGCCTTTGGGTGGGTATTTCACCTCTCTCTTCTGTGGGACTCTGCCAGGTAGTTTTTATTCTCGAAGCTCATCAAAGATAATCTATCCAGGGTCCCATGCTAAGTGGGAAAGCCTGGCTGTAAACTGAGGTCTGTTCTCAAAAAATTATATTATTTTCATCTTGAGGCAAATCAAAACTTACCCATTCTCTACAACACTAAAATATTTACAGTTCACTTTCTGCAAAAAATATTGCAGAAATTTTCTGATATATTGTAAAAATGTTTAGATATTTTTCTATTTTAAGTGTTTAATATTGTACCCTACCTTTTTCATTTGACATTAAATCAAAAGCATTCTTCACGTTTCCTGAACAGTCTTCATAACCATCCAATTTTTAAAATCCAGTTTTTAAAGAAGCATCATTTTCTGACTAGCTGTCAAAACAGATATGTACTGTTTTCATGCACTAGTAGGGAGGGTTTGCTGGTCAGGACTGCAGTATGTCACTGTTCCTGCCACCTCTTCCTGAAAGGGAAAGTGGAGCAACTTGTTTTCCTTTTATAAGGGATCTGACTTCTTCTCAGCTCAATGTTCTCTTAGACTTAAGAACTAGAGGCGACATTATTAGGAAATCAAGCCCATTCTTCTGGACAACTGCAGAACGCCTTCCCCAAGAGCAGGACAAGTGACTTTCACACTGTGACAGTCATTTTAAGCAGAGCTGACTCTCTCCCCGGCTGCATGAGATTTGACTTATATTTTCCTTATGTAATTTCTTTGACTCAAGTGAACTTTTCTTTCTGACCACAGAGTTCCTCAAGTTTTTTTTTTTATTTTAATTTTTTAAATTAATTTTTTAATTGAAGTATAGTTGATTTACAATGTTGTGTTAGTTTCAGGTGAACAGCATAGTGATTCAGTTATATATATGTATATGTATGTGTGTATATATATATATATAGATATATACATACATATATATATATATCCTTTTTCAGATTCTTTTCCATTATAGGTTATTGCAAGATACTGAATATATAGTTCCCTGTGCTATACAGTAGGTCCTTGTTTATCTGTTTTATATATAGTAGTATGTGTCTGTTAACCCCAAACTCCTAATTTGTCCCCCCCACTTTCCCCCTTTGATAATTGTAAGTTTGTTCTCTGTGTCTGTGAGTCTCCTTCTGTTTTGTAAATAAGTTCATTTGCAACATTTTTTTTAGATTCCACACATAAGTGAAATCATATGATGTTTGTTTTTCTGTGTTTGGCTTACTTCACTTAGTATGATGATCTCTAGGTCCATCCTCCTCAAGTTTTTCTTGATCTTCCCTGCTTGTTCTTTTATATGATCTAAACAGAACCCACCTCTCAAGATCCACCAAAACTAACAGCTCTAAATCAAGGTATTCCTTCCTTCATTCTTCAGCTGCTGGGACTACGTAGTGCAGTCTTAGCCATTGTGGTTGGGAGCTTACACCAGGTGAAGAACACAGACACTGACCAGTGACTTAAAACATTATAGCACCTTTGTAATGACTTGTATGGGAGTGTATAACGTGAGTAAAGAGTGAGAGGTTATAGAAGAACAGGCTCAAGAGAGTGCTCTAGGAGTTGAGAGCAAGATTATTGATATCTCAGAGGATCAGGGATGGTGTCATGGAGAATCCTTCTTGGTCAGCTGGCACATTGCCTAACCTGCACAGTGCATGAAAATGCTTTTCCAGTCACCAAGCATTGATAAAGCAGAAGATCCATCACTACTTTTTACCAAAAAAAGAAAAAAAGAAAAAGACCATCTTTACCCATCACCCAGAACTTGGTATTTCTGGCAGCGTATCTCTGTAGAGGACTTTAGATGAACCATCATCTCAATACTTTCATACCACTATTCATATAGCCTACTAATAATTTTTGTAGAAAGTAAAAGCATGGCTTCTTCTTAAGAAAGATGAAGGGTGGATGGAAGATGAAATACTTATAAAAGGTTTACCCTAAATATCTCTGGGGAAGAGACATACATTTAGGTTTTGATAAAGACACAATATTTATAAGAGGGTTTATTCTGAATCAGAACATTAATGATAACAGCATTAGTAGCAGCTGTTACTTACGTGATATTTATTCTGGGCCAAGCATTGTTCTCAGAGTTTTAATATATGAAGTCATCAATCCTTATAGCAAGCCTATGAGATAGGTACTATGATAGCCATTCTACAGATAAAAAAAGAAGCACAAAGAGGTTAATACACTGCCAAAGGTTTTTCAGTCAGTGAAGGGCAGAATTTGAATGCAGATTGAGGTAGTTTGTCTTTCAAGCCTGTGCTCTTAATCAGTGTACTATTGGGGTCTCTTCACAAATGTTATCTCTAATCCATAAAATAACCTTACAGGAAGTTAGTACTGTGCCTGTTTCACAGATGGCAAAAGCCATACTCAAAGCCTATAAAACTAGTGAGTGGCAAAACCAAGATTTGAAGCCAGGAGTTTAACCTGCCTTTTTTCCAACTAAGCCTCCTCGCTTGATGAATTTCACAGGAGAATAGCCTGAATTTACATGAATGTTCAGCAAGTAAGGAAGAAAACATTTCTTTTTAAGTCTAAATACTGACCAGATAATAGCAGTGAAAATTCATCAATGAACGAGCGTGAGAGCCCTCTGTGTACCCAGCTTCTGATGGGAACACAGTAAAGCATTAAGACCAACATGTAAGAAATAATTGGAAAACTGTGTTTTCTGTTGAATTGGCTTTGATTACATGCAGGCATACTTCAGAGAAGGGGAAAAAAGAATGTGAGCAAGAGTTGTAAGGGGAAGATTTCCTGAGGGAGGTGGAAGTCGGGTGGAGCCTTGAAGGGTAGTAGAATTGGATGGAGCTAAAGAAAGAGGATTTGAGGTGGAAACGGAAGCAGAGTAAGTAAAGCCAGAGACCAAGCTTGGGTGTGGAGGCTTAGTGAGGACCCTGGGACACAATGTCTGTGTTGGGGAGTCTGAGAAGTGAAGTTGGATTCTTGGGCAGGAGAACAGCATTGTGAAATGGGATGAAAGCATGTAGAGCAATGAGTGCATTTGAGGACCCGAGGGGAGAGTTTGTCTGTTAATGGAGAATCTGTCCACAGAGTGGCCAGCACACAGAGGGTAAGCAGGACTGCCCCCCATTTCCTTTGTGGTTACCCCATGTCTCAGTGACTGACCATTGAATTTCCGCATTTGTGTATTTCCCAGAGAAATGAAGGCGATCTCTTCCACCGGCTGTGGCACATCATGAATGAAATCCTGGATCTGCGGCGGCAGGTGCTTGTGGGGCATCTCACCCATGATCGGATGAAGGACGTGAAGCGCCACATCACCGCCCGCCTGGACTGGGGCAACGAGTGAGTACTGGCCGCTGAGGGGGTGGTCTCTGGTGGCTGAACACAACAGATGTGACTGCAACACAGGTGTGAGCCACTATGCAGTCATATCTCTGGAAGACACCAGAGGAGGCTTTTCCATCTTTCCCCTTTGGGGGGCTTAGTGCAAACTCTCACTAGTAGAGTCAAGAACTGCATCCTCTAGGGCTGGTGGGGGTCCCAGGACATTGTCAGTTCTCTACTGCCCTGTGTGCTCTGACAGTGTGCAAATGCTCATGAAATACAAAGTATTCACTGGGGTCAATCAGATATGGCGTCTGCTAAAAATTCATCTTGTTTCAAGGCTTTAGGTTTGGCATGTGAATTTCCTTCTAGATATATTCCTCTTCTTTATTGTGGCAGTAGGTCGTTGGTGTAATCTGGAGGGATACACTAATGCTAATAGCTTCTGTTAAAAGTCTTCGGGCAGGTACCCTGGGTGGGAGGGGGGCGCGCTCTCCTTATTGCCCTGATTCTGCCTGTGTATACATATTAGTCTCTTTGAGGAGCTACTTGTGAGAGCTCAGTAAAAAAGCTGTTCTTGACCAAGATTTACTTTTAAATAAAACTGTGAGTGACTAACTAAAATAACAGCCAAGCACTTTAAATAGTATCTCTAATCACTTAAAGCTCCGATGAAGGCTGATATTGTGCTAAGTATGAATGTTAATATATGGGGGAGAAATTAGAATAAACCGGCTTTGACTATGATGTTAGACTTGTATGGGCTTAAGTTTAAGGAAGGTAAATGATCCCTCGGTATCCTACAAGGTCATAGCCTCCCTCCGTTTCCTCTCCCCAAATCCCCATTTGCTATTTGGACCTTCAAAGGATCTTAGGGCAACAGAATAAAAGAAAAGCCGACAGAAAAAGGAAAAGGCAGTAAAATGTGCACCACAGATAAATTTGCCTCTTGCTGAATCTGGAAAAACTGATCTGAAACGAGAGTGTGCTTCCTCTAACCATAGAAAGTCGCTTTATCAGAAGCCAGTTTTGTTTCCTGCCAAGACGTCACATACTACAGGTATGAAGACGTGGACCCACTAACACATTTTAAACCTCTGTCTCATCCAGAGTCCTTTTGGTATTTCGTTGAGTGAGCTGTGCCATTCATCCTTTTACCGACAGTCGGGAGAGCAGCCCTAATTCATTTATCTCAGGGAGATTTATTCCTTCTGGGGAGTCAAAAACAAGAGCAGGTTTGGAATGCAGCAAGACATTGTACTCGGAACTCTGCTTTTTTACGATGGGAGGCAAATTCCAGAGCCCTCCTTGACTTCAGTTTCCTCACTTGTCGAAGGAGTAAGTTGAGCTAGAAGAGATCCAAGGCCCCTTTCCGCTCCAGGGCAACATGATTCAAAGCACATAGCACTTACTGAGAGAGATGATTTGCCAGCCACATGCATGGAGCCTCCGGTCTCACTGTGTGAGATGGGGTAGCACTTTGAGGGGTGGATCTGAAGACTTTTTTTTTTTTTTTTTTTTTTTTTGGGGTACGCGGGCCTCTCACTGTTGCGGCCTCTCCCGTTGCGGAGCACAGGCTCCAGATGCGCAGGCTTAGCGGCCATGGCTCACGGGCCCAGCTGCTTCGCGGCATGTGGGATCTTCCTGGACCGGGGCACGAACCCGTGTCCCCTGCATCGGCAGGCGGACTCTCAACCACTGCGCCACCAAGGGGAGCCCCTGAAGACTGTTTGACCATGACTTAGGCTGCCCATCTTTCATGTGTTTTTTGTTTGTTTGTTTTGAGAAAACTTTGAGCTTTCTCTGAATTATATTGGCTCTTAGTCATTGTGCTGATCCTCCTTTAAAAGACTAGTTTGTAAATAGGAAGAAAGTTGGATGAAGTTAGCTTATCAAAAATAGCTTAGAAATATAGAGCAGGCAAGAAGATGATACTTTTTCAGTTTTAGGAAGGAAGATGATGACATAAAGAAGGGAAGGGAGGGAAAAACATTAATTATGACTGAATCATGGCTCAGTTTGGACTCATGTAAGTTCTAGCTTGTACTTTGGGCAGTTCTTTGGCTAATTTATGGTAAGTTGGTAAAACATTGATGCATGAAAGTGAGCAATATAATTTATTTAGATCATCCTCAAATTCATGAATTTTCTGAGGTCTCATTCTGTTTCCTTTGAATTTCTTTGACAGCTTATTTAAAATGACTTACAGTTTACAGATTGTGCATTTACTGTATTCCTTTAAATATAGTTTTCTTACTGAATGGAAAAGCAAAAGTGGAAAGCAAATTCAGATAATTCTCTTGCATATTAAACTAAATTGTTCTGCAAAATTGTCTATCAGCATGTAGATCTCAGGATGAACATAAGTGAAAGATGTATTCCGTCTCAAGTTGTATGTCAAACTGTTGAAGAGTGGTGAAGAGAAGCCCTCTAGATGGAGGAAGCTTTGGGGGAGGGGGAGGGGAGGGGGAGGGGAGGGGGAGGGGGAGGAGATAACCCATCTTGTTCCCTAAAGGGGCCATCAGAAGAAGTGTTCTCGCCTGGAAGCCTCGAACAGACTTAAAATAATAGCACCTGTCTCGGTTCTCCGTAGAGTCCTGTGCTGTCCGATTTTCCTGTGATAATGATACAGGAGGGAGTACCCATTCATTCTTCCTTCCTGATGTCCCAAAGCAGTTCAGTGACTGAGTTAATATAAAACTAACCCCCCACCCACCCATTTCCCTTGCTGGCTTCCCATGTCCTACGTCCTCTCCTTCCATCCTGTTCCTTCCCTCTTTGCCTCATTTCTTCTTGTTTTTTAGAGCACTGTCCTGATCCTCTTCTGTGAGCTTAGAAGCCTCACACAGTGGGAGGGTTATCCTAAGGATATACCTAGGAATTAACAGAACAAAATAGAAACATATCAAAGTCTCTTCACACAGCTAGGACTCCAGGAAGCCAGCAGAAGTTGAATAATCCAAGCCTTATGAGAGGAAAAGACTTGCAGATCACCAGCTCCTGGGGCCCCAAAGCTGAGGAAGGTTCTGGATCCCACACCTACTCTAGAAGCTCTGCTGCTGGAGTTGGTCTTAACTCAGTCATTCTGCAGTGATGTAGATCACTTGTCCTTCATGTTTCTCAGATGGTTGATGCTATGTGAATTTCTAGGTTCTCATTGACAGCCAGTATCCGTTATTCATGTTCAAACTGAGCATTTTATACCAGCTGCTCATGAGCTGCTGGCCAGTCCAGGGATTATTTGTCCTTTGGTCAGGTGCCTACCTGTGGGCCAGTCAGGTGTGGCTCGGGAAGGGGAGATGGTCAGATGACTAAACTACTTCAGCTGCCCCCTGCCCCTCCCAGAAGAAAGTATGGTAGGGCAGCTTCTCATGGAACATGACACGGGGAAGGAGGTAAGTGCCATGATTCACGTGTGTTGTATGCAGGCACACTGCAGAGATAGGTTCAGTTCCAGACCACCACAATAAAGCAGGTTCGGTTCCAGACCACCACAATAAAGCGGATATTGCAATAAAGCAAGTCACAAAATTTGTTGATTCCCCAGTGCATGTAAAAGTCATGTTTACACTGTACTATAGTCTATTAATGTGCAATGGCTATATGTATTAAAAATATACATATCTTAATTTAAAAATACTCTATTGCTAAAAAATGTCAAAACAATTAAGATAGTGACATCAAAGATCATTGATCAGAGATCCCCATAACAAATGTAATAATGAAAAAGTTTAAAATATTTTGAGAGTTACCAAAATGTGACACAGAGACATGAAGTGAACAAATGCTATTGGAAAAATGGCACAAACAGGCGTGCTTGACACAGGGTTGCCACAAACCTTCAACTTGTAAAAAAACGTAATATCTGCAAAGTGCAGTAAAAACAAGGTAAGCCTATATCCTCTTTCCTTTGCTAGATAATCTTTCCTCAGCAATACTCACCTGGTGTCTTCTGATATCTTACGTTGTAGCACAGTGGTCCTCTCTTGGGACGGGATGGAAAATGGGGAACAGACCCTATCAGAATCCCCTGATGAGATATAGCAAGGGGGATTTATTAGTCTGCTCAGGCTGCCATAACAAAATACCACAGACTGGGTGGCTTAAACAACAGACATTTATTTTCTCATAATTCTGGAGGCTACTAGTCCGTGAGCAAGGTACCAGCAAATTCAGTTTCTGGTGAGTACTCTGTTGCTGGCTTGCAGATGGCTGCCTTCTTACTGTGTCCATACAAGGACAATCTCTGGAGTCTCTTCTTCTTCTAAGGACACCAGTCCTGTTGGATTAGGGCCTCACTCAAATGATTTCACTTAACCTATATTATCTCCTTACAGTCCCTCTTTTCAAATATAGTCATATTGGGGTTAAGGCTTCAACATACAAATTTTGGGAGGACACAGTTCAGAAACTAACAGGGAGACATGGGCATTTTGAAAATGAATTACCGAGTTTGTGCTTTGAAAGTTCAACAAAAATTAGAGAATGGGAGTGTGATTTTTAAGTTTGTTAAAGAGAAACATAAGTGAAGAAAAGTGAGAAACTGTTTTAGTATCTAAAAGCCAAGTCCTACCGTCAAGAGGGCCACAGTCTTGTAATCTTAAAACCAACAATCCTTCAGGGTGGCTGGGGAAGTACCTGGCTTGAAGTATGTGCTGAATTAGTAAGAGGTTTTTACTTATGAAACCTCTAATGAGGTTTTGGGGAGGTCACAGAATTTTAGGATTTTTTTTTTAACATCTTTATTGAGGTATAATTGCTTTACAATGGTGTGTTAGTTTCTGCTTTATAACAAAGTGAATCAGTTATACATATACATATGTTCCCATATCTCTTCCATCTTGCGCCTCCCTCCCTCCCACCCTCCCTATCCCACCCCTCCAGGCTGTCACAAGGCACCGAGCAGATATCCCTGTGCCATGCGACTGCTTCCCCCTAGCTATCTACCTTACGTTTGTTAGTGTGTATATGTCCATGACTCTGTCTCGCCCTGTCACAGCTCACCCTTCCCCCCCCATATCCTCAAGTCCGTTCTCCAGTAGATCTGTGTCTTTATTCCTGTCTTACCCCTAGGTTCTTCATGACATTTTTTTTTCTTAAATTCCATATATATGTGTTAGCATACGGTATTTGTCTTTTTCTTTCTGACTTACTTCACTCTGTATGACAGACTCTAGGTCTATCCACCTCATTACAAATAGCTCAATTTCGTTTCTTTTTATGGCTGAGTAATATTCCATTGTATATATGTGCCACATCTTCTTTATCCATTCATCTGATGATGGGCACTTCGGTTGTTTCCATCTCCAGGCTATTGTAAATAGAGCTGCAATGAACATTTTGGTACATGACTCTTTTTGAATTATGGTTTTCTCAGGGTATATGCCCAGTAGTGGGATTGCTGGGTCATATGGTAGTTCTATTTGTAGTTTTTTAAGGAACCTCCATACTGTTCTCCATAGTGGCTGAACCAATTCACATTCCCACCAGCAGTGCAAGAGTGTTCCCTTTTCTCCACACCCTCTCCAGCATTTATTGTTTCTAGATTTTTTGATGATGGCCATTCTGACTGGTGTGAGATGATATCTCATTGTAGTTTTGATTTGCATTTCTCTAATGATTAATGATGTTGAGCATTCTTTCATGTGTTTGTTGGCAGTCTGTATATCTTCTTTGGAGAAATGTCTATTTAGGTCTTCTGCCCATTTTTGGATTGGGTTGTTTGTTATTGAGCTGCATGAGCTGCTTGTAAATTTTGGACATTAATCCTTTGTCAGTTGCTTCATTTGCAAATATTTTCTCCCATTCTGAGGGTTGTCTTTTGGTCTTGTTTATGGTTTTCTTTGCTGTGCAAAAGCTTTGCAGTTTCATTAGGTCCCATTTGTTTATTTTTGTTTTTATTTCCATTTCTCTGGGAGGTGGGTCAAAAAGGATCTTGCTGTGATTTATGTCATAGAGTGTTCTGCCTATGTTTTCCTCTAAGAGTTTGATAGTTTCTGGCCTTACATTTACGTCTTTAATCCATTTTGAGCTTATTTTTGTTTATGGTGTTAGGGAGTGATCTAATCTCATACTTTTACATGTACCTGTCCAGTTTTCCCAGCACCACTTATTGAAGAGGCTGTCCTTTCTCCACTATACATTCCTGCCACCTTTATCAAAGATAAGGTGTCCCTATGTGCGTGGGTTTATCTCTGGGCTTTCTATCCTGTTCCATTGATCTATCTTTCTGTTTTTGTGCCAGTACCATACTGTCTTGATTACTGTAGCTTTGTAGTATAGTCTGAAGTCAGGGATCCTGATTCCTCCAGCTCCTTTTTTCGTTCTCAAGACTGCTTTGGCTATTCGGGGTCTTTTGTTTTTCCATACAAATTGCGAAATTTTTTGTTCTAGTTCTGTGAAAAATGCCAGTGGTAGTTTGATAGGGATTGCATTGAATCTATAGATTGCTTTGGGTAGTAGAGTCATTTTCACAATGTTGATTCTTCCAATCCAAGAACATGGTATATCTCTCCATCTATTTTAGGATGTTTTTAAAATACAAAAGTAAGAAGGCTTTGGTTGTATAATTGGAAATGCCATGCAGGAAGGCTTCCGTATTAGAGAGAGTAATGATGTGGAAGGGATGTAGAGCAAAATATCCTCAGAGAATTAAGTGTGAGACCCGGAGTGGGATAATTGAGGGGAGTCTGGTAGAGAGACATCATGAAGCCTTTGGGATAGTTGTGATGGTTACGGAGATGAGTAGAATTATATACAGCCTTGACATCAGTGTAGTAAGGTGGATGCCTGGAGAGGAGTATGTTATCAAGGTCACTAGAGGGAAACTGGCAAGATTATACTCATTTTCCTCTGTCCATGGTAAGACATCACAAATCCGATACCATACTTGGTCCCACTGAGGCTGGATATAACGTTAGAATATTTCTTAGCATAGTAATTCACGTATCAGTCACAGTGAAACCTGACGTAAGAGATTAAGCCATTTTTGCTACCCCAGGCGTAGACCTATGCTGGCCTAATTTCTGTCCCCTGCCTTTACTGAGTTTCCCCTAATGACTGACCCCAGAACTTGCTATGAATAAGGACCATGCATGTGTTGCCAGAGATTCCCATTATTAATGTGTTAGCTCTGGATATAACTAGGAATTTTGGTGCCAGGTCAAATCCTAAAGGCTACATTTCCTTCTCCTCAACTCTGTTTCTAGAACAAAATTATGTCTATCTCTAGTTTCCACCCCAGTACAAGGAGCAAGGGTTTCTGTGGTAATAGCTTGTAGGGTGCTAAAGGTTCCCCACTATAGAGTACCGAGGCCCCCAGTGACAGGAGTGCTCCACCAAGAGTGCCAGCCCATTCCCACCCAACCCCATTTACTTGCCTTTGTCATCTTCTGTTTCTCAAGTTATGACCGGTGTTCAGCCTAGTCACTTACTCCAATCACAGTGAGAGGTTAATATAAGGTAAAAAATATGGGTGAGAGAAGCATGGTGGGTGATATATCGAATGTTAGGGTGATACAGTAAAGATAATTATTTTTTTAATTTATTTTATTTTATTTTTTGGGGGGTGTACGCGGGCCTCTCACTGTCGTGGCCTCTCCTGTTCTGGACGCGCAGGCTCAGCGGCCATGGCTCACAGGCTCAGCCGCTCCACGGCATGTGGGATCTTCCTGGACCAGGGCACGAACCCGTGTCCCCTGCATTGGCAGGCGGACTCTCAACCATTGCGCCACCAGGGAAGCCCAAAGATAATTATTTTTAATATATCCTATCAAGGTAACTCTTCCGCCAAATGTTTGCAATCTGTTTTCTAGACAACTGGGACTGGACCTGGTGCCTAGGAAAGAGTACGCGATGGTGGATCCAGAGGACATCAGCATTACTGAGCTCTACCGATTGGTAGGTATAGGAATCCTTGGCTCACAGCCTCACTGCTAATTTTGTGGTTTCCATGACACTCTTCATACTTGCTTGATTTTGTAAGAACAGGATGTTCCCGGTTTAATTTGGAGCAAGTAAAGAGAATTGAGAGCTGAGGTGACCATGCCCCAAGTACAAAACTGAAATAATTTACCCACCTCAGAATGCCCTGACGTTCCTACTGAGCCCTCAATGCCCAGGCACTAGGAAGTAAAGACAAAGAAGTTTTAAGTTTTATTTTGCAAATCTTTGTACTTTGCCTAGTCTAGTGAAATCTTTGTATTTTGCCTAGTCTAGTGGAATGGTTACAAGTCATACATATTTATCTGTTCTGTTTCAGGATATTGTTGTGACTAATGGTTTCCAGTTAGTGCTCACCAATATGTTAGCTCCCCTCCCTGCCCTGCTATCACTGTATGCACAGACTCCTGAAAGTATCCCTTCCTTGGTCTCCAAATGCTAGACTTATCCCCCACCTCTCCCAAACCCCAGGCCATCCCTAAGTGCTGAAGCTTGTTAATAATCCTGAGATATTTGGTCATCTTGCCCATTGTGGCATCACCCATGACTTGAGTTTTTTGTCTAGTTACATGGTAGGTTGAAGTCTAGTTATTTACTTGGCATCTAGGTTCCCCAAGTCTGGTCCCATCTGCCTTGTTTTTTTTTTGGCTGTTTTGGGTTTTGGTTGCTGTGCGCGGGCTTTCTCTAGTTGCGGTGAGCGGGGGCTACTCTTCGTTGCGGTGTGTGGGCTTCTCGTTGCGGTGCTCTTGTTGCAGAGCACGGGCTCTAGGCACATGGGCTTCAGTAGTTGCAACACGCTCAGTAGTTGTGACTTGCGGACTCTAGAATGCAGGCTCGGTAGTTGTGGCACACAGGCTTAGTAGCTCCGCAGCATGTGGGATCTTCCCGAACCAGGGCTCGAACCTGTGTCCCCTGCATTGGCAGGCGGATTCTTAACCACTGCCCCACCAGGGAAGTCCCTAGCCTCGTATTCTTTTTTTTTTCTTTGCGGTACATGGGCCTCTCCTTATGGCCTCTCCCGTTGCGGAGCACAGGCTCCGGACACACAGGCTCAGCGGCCATGGCTCACGGACCCAGCCACTCTGCGGCATGTAGGATCTTCCCAGACCGGAGCACAAACCCATGTCCCCTGCATCGGCAGGCGGACTCTCAACCACTGCGCCACCAGGGAAGCCCCCCTAGCCTCGTATTCTTAATATTTGTATAAAGTTTTACCTAATCTCTAGATACTCACTGAGCTATTTTAAAACCTCAAATCAAAGAAGCCAGTATCCCAGGCGTTTCTTTGCTTTGCTCTAGTTACCACTGCATCTTACCCCACGTTCCAAGGAGGAGTGACTGTGGAAAATAGCTGACTCCTTTTTGGAAGATCCTACCTCTCTGGGGATAGCTTCCCAAGCTTAGAGTATTCTTCATAGCATTGCAGATTATTCTTGACCTGAAATTATCTGAAAAACGTGGTGAAAAAAATCATCAGTAAATCCATCAGGCGTATGTCTGATTTGAGAAAGCAGTTCTTAATACCGCTTTCAGTTTTCCCCTTCATCATCAACCTGTTCAGATTATCTACAGCTCATTATTTCCGTTGGAATAAATTCCGTTTCTGTGGAGAATTTCCTTTGCTTTACGTTGAGCTTCTTGAGGGTGATGTTTCATGCTGCACCCCTCTGTGGCATCAGTGCTAAGCAGGGTATCAGGCCCAGAGCAAAAACACAGTTGAAGGTTGGTTGGAGGGAGGAGGGCAGAGATGGAGGAAGGGCACACAAGGAGAATATTCGCAGTAAAAGTCACCACTAACTCTTAGCTTATGTAACAAACAAAATCTCTAGAATTGATTTGTCAGCGACATCCTCTAATGGGACATTTTTATTATAGTTTATTTAACTGTTGGGCATCGGATTTTGTCTCTCACTTTTGTTTTAATCTCTCACTCAATTTGAAGTTTCTTCAGAGTGGGCACCATGTCCTATATTGATACTTCCTCTGTTATGTCCAACATAATCTCGTTCAGTGATTTGCACTTAATAAGCAATCACTTAATGATTTTGATGTTACTGCGGTATTATGAGAAGACTATGGGCATAGATCCAAAAAACTAGGTTTAAATTTCATCTCTTCCTTCCACCAGCTCTCTGATCTTGGACTTACTGCTAAATCTTTCAGAGCTTCAGTTTCTTAGTCTATTAAATGGAAAAATAATTCTAACCATGTTTGTTAGGAAGGTTAAATAAGAAATGCATGTAAAATGCCTTTCTTTGACAGACAATGTTTGCAAAGCACCTAAGCATTCAGTCAGTTTTCATTCCTTTGTCATCTTTATTTCATCCTTATTAAGGAGGTAAGATGGCAAGAATAATGGCAGCCTTATGTGCTAAATCTTAAGATTAGATTTGGCTGTGTTCAATGAAATAAGTAAATAATAGAAGCTTAGACATGATGGAAATTATTTCTCCCTTACAGTATGCAAGCCCAGAGGCAGGAAGTCCTGGGCTTGTTTGTAGTTTCATGGTGTCAGAAGCAAAAAAGTCTCCATCATCAAGGATACTTCAAAGTACAACATAGCTGCAAGAACTCTAGCCATGACCTTGCTCTTCTGCTTTAAGAAGGAGAAAGATTTCTCTCAGTTGACTCAACTATTTTAATGAGCCTCCCTGGAACTACCACACAATACTTGCACTTACATTTCATTGGCCAGAACACAGTCACATCCCCATATTTAGCTAGGGATGTCAAATATTTGAGAAGCAACTAACAGTGTCTGTCACAAATATGTTTTATTTTCCCAAGTTTGATTTTGTATGCATGTGATTTTATCTCTCTTCTTTTTACTTAATGTCATATATGGGATGGGAAATTTATTTCATCTCTTTGAACATTCCGATTTGTTAGTTGTGGCTGTTGGGAGTGTTATATTGATAAGATTCTGAGGTCTCTTCCAGGCTGTGATTGATTAGCAATGACTGCCATTGGAGGGGGTTTTTCATATTTTATAGCTCAGAACCTAGTCCACAGTCTTCATTTGACAGATGAGGAAAATAAAACATTGTAATTTTACATGAAATTGTAATTCCTCCTCCATAGTGATTGCATTTTACTGCTTCTAAAGCAAAGACAATAGCCCAAAAGAACCCCAAATGATTATAAGCTTCAGAAGGACATGTTTTTTCTTTAAGGCAGCTTCAAGTTCCTATTTATGTCCTGGCCCAGCAGTAATCAGGTTCTCTGTAGCACTGGCCCTTTTCTCTATGCAACCTAAACGTGACTGATTGTATTGACTTTGCCAGGGGGAGTTGGCAGGCACCACCACCAATCCCTTATGGTGAAGGTGGGAGTGGGGTGGTGATTTATTGTCACTCCTAGATCAAGGATCATGGCATGGAGGTAAAATGCCCCAACACAGGATGCTGGATTAATTGTTGCCACTTCTCTTTCTTTACTATGTCTTCTCCCCGTAATATTTGAAACACAGGTGTTTGCATCTTACAAACTCCCTACTGCATCATTAGGAAAAAAATGTCTTGTTTTGGGTTTTTGATAGTTCTGTTAGCAGATCTTTCTCACCTGATTTTGTTCATCTAAGCAGTAAAATGCGCTAAACCTCACCGTGTTGACATATGTCCCGTTGGAACATATGGTTTACTGCCAACAACCAGAGCTCAATCCTTCTGTAGTAAAGAGGACTTTATTGGCTGGGTTCTCTGGTTGTTTGGGCATGAGGAGTATCTTTTTAGGAACCTTTCTTGGTTTTAATAAGATTAGGTTAGCTGCTTGCTTTGTGATACTTAGTGGGTAGGCCAGTGGTTCTCCAACAGAGAACAGGGTACATTTGGCAATGTCCGGAGACATTTTTGGTTGTCACAATTGGGGATGGTGGGGAGTGGGGAGAGGTACTACTGGTATCTGGAGAGTAGATGCCAGAAAAAGACGTTAAACATCCTACCAAGCCCAGGACAGCCCCACGACAGAGAAATTACCAGCCCAAATTGTCAGGAGTGCTGAAGGTGCGAACCCTGGTGTGGACCATTCACCCAGTAATTAATGCATTAGTGAGGGTTAATAATTTGTATCACTTTAATAAATCTTCGGAATGCATCTGTTTCTTTTCCTAATCAAAAGTCTAGTTAAACTGTAAGCACATTTAGAGTCACTGCTAGGTGCCTTTGTAACCATAAATTATTTCAGAGATGGATTTTTGTCTATGTGTTATAACTACCAAACCATAGTTCTTGAAGTGTGGACACACCTTTTAAATTTTGCTACTGCAATAATATATTCACAGAGAGATTTTTTAGCAGTTCCCAAAAGTAGTGAATTACCAAAAGATAAACAAGACATCCTAACCTATGTAAGTTCAAATCTGTCTCAGGCATGGAAGGATGGTGGGTGAGGAAGAGAGGAGATTTCAGTGCCATTTGTGACGGCCCATGTCACACGTACAAAGGGTAGAATTAAGTGGGCTTATTACTAGCATGTGTGCAAAGACCAAGGCAGTAATTATACAAGAGATGCAACAATACGTTTTTCACTCTTCTAGGATTTGCACCTCTCTGCACATGATTTCAATCAGTGATTCTCAGCCCTCATTGCACATTAGAATCGCCTGGGGAGCTTTTAAAACTACCACTGTCCAGACCCCCATCCCCTAGAAATTCTAATTTAATTGTTCTGGGATGGGACCTGGGCATAAGTATTTTTTAAAAGCTCTCTTGGTGATTCTAAAGTGCAGCCAAGGTTGAGAACCACTGATCTAGATAGATTGGATTCTTTGCAGGAATAAGGGAGTAATTTTTCTCCTCAGTTTTTAGTGAATGTCATGAATGATGCTGGGAACTTTGCACTGTTTGAAGTAAAGACCAGACATCTCTTTGAGGCCTGTTCTATTCATAATGTTTTTATATCTGTTTTTTCAGCTCTAGCCCCTTTAGTAGTTATTCATTTCTTCATAGCAGTTTGCGCATTGTTACCCTGAACTTTTAAGTAAATCAGTAAATAAGTTAGCAACTTCAGAAAATAAAAAGCTTGAGAAGTTAAAGAGATGTAGTTTTATGAATGCATTATGTTTCCTTTGCCCTGTTATAAAGGATTTTTAAAGCCCAAAATAGAGCAACCCTCATAGAAAAAAAAGACAGAATTATGCTTTTTTTCTAGTTAGAATATTTCTCTGCAGAAAGCCTTTTCTAGTAATTATGGCCAACACATACCGCAATGCTGAGGTCAACTTTAAAAGAAAATGCACTTACTCTTCACTTTCACAGAGGCGTGTCCAGTGTACCTGCTGAGTATACAATAATTATAGATGCACTTGGTTAATTGCATTTTTTTAGCTGTCTACTTTTCAAGTGGTTCAACTTAAAAAATAAAAGCATGAAAAAATTCTGGTGATTTTATGCTGTTGCATCTATAATTGTACATGGCATTTTTTTGCATTCAAATCTTAGTTAGTCATTAGTTATTGAACTATACTTAGAAACATAAAAAGATGGCTAATGTAGACATAGAGTTCTGTACCTTAACCTCAACAAAGGATATGACTCCTTTGGAGTTAATCCCTGAGCTATTAATATATTTTTTTAATTGTCAAGTGATCCACAAGAAGTAGCCTCTTTAGTAGTCTGTGTTATGAAAGCAATACGCTTACACATTTTTAGCACCTGTTCTGTTAATTCACAGCCTTTCTGTATGTTTTCCCTGTGCTCTTACCCTGAGTCAGTTCTGCTCACACTGTGGTCCAAGAACTAGCTGGGCCGTGTACTGCTTGTAACTGGCCCAAGTACAAAAATGGCGAGTAAACGTTTAGAAACCTTTATAACATTTTGACATATCCATGGCATTTTTGATATTTTATGAAAATATCAATCTGCGGTAGGTTAGGCAGAAAAACCAACCTGGTCCTTCACTGCAGGTAGTTTGAGAAGTACTGTCCTAGATGGTTCATAACTCCTGCTCACTCTTTCACTCCCAGCTAAAGTGTCATTTTCCCAAGAAACCTTCTCTGACTGCCCAGACACAAGTCACATTCTCCATTCATCACAGTTGTAGTTTTCTATCCGTTTGTGGGACAATTTTGTTGATGCCTGCTCCCCCGAGTAGGAAAGCTCTATGAAGGCAGGCTGTTTCTGTGTTTACGCATCATTGCATTCCCAGTGCTGGGCTCATAATAGATACGTAACAAGTATATGTTGACTAAATGAGCATTCTCATGTTCTCCTCACCCCTGGAACCATGGGTGATTCCTTTCCTTCCTCAACTTGTGGGAACTCTTACTTCCGGTCCCGCCTCCCAAGTATAGCCTAGGCTAGCTGTATTAAGGATGGAAATAAGAGATGGACACAGACTCTGTTCCTGCCTTTAGACCCCTCACTGGCTTTCTTAGGTCTGCTTCCCTGTAGCTCCGCAGCAAGTTAGAAACATTTTCTTGCTCTAGTGATTGAATATCATTTGATACTGCCAGCCTCAGAAAACTACCACAAGTTTGAAATTTAGCATGCTTTAAAAGAATTTTTAATTATGAGAAATGTGAAGTCATAGCTACGTTGTTCAGCAAAATGATCAGCTAGATACAATTTAGTCTGATTTTTAAAAGATGGCTAATAATTTGTTCTCACCCTGGGAGTTGATGAGGGACCGATAGCATCCTTTGAACTTCACACTGCCTGAATCTACTCAGTGAGTTGATATCATTTTAACATTAATGATTAAGAAACAAATCTTAAAGCAGGATTCCTTGATGGTCTGCAAACTTCAGTTTTTTATTTTAGTAGTTGGGAGAAAATTTGGAATTTAACATCCAACTAGATACCAAATACACAACAACAACAACAACAGAAAGCACAGGACAGCATAATCACACCATAGCTAACTAGCTTGTTGGGTTCCATTATCTAATTCGGTCCATGCTGATCATGTTTTTTGGGGGGGTGTCATTCAGATGGAGCATCGACATCGGAAGAAAGATACCCCAGTGCAGGCCAGCAGTCATCACCTCTTTGTGCAGATGAAAAGCCTCATGTGTTCCAACCTGGGAGAGGAGCTTGAGGTCATCTTTTCACTCTTTGACAGTAAAGAGAATCGACCAATCAGGTAACTGCATGTGGAGATATGACTTGAACTTCTTAATGTTGGAATTGTGGATGTTTGCAACTGGCAGGCTTCAGGATATATGACCTTGTACATTTTTCCTCTATCAGGCTGTTTTCTCATCTGTAGAACTCTGTGAATTTCTAAGCTGCCTAACTTCTGGGAGTTTCCCCAAAAATTAGATGAAATGATGCATGCAAACGTTTTTTGAAAAACTCAAAAGGGCTTTGGAACCATAATTATTATTAAATGAAAGTATGTCATTGATATCAGGTCTGTTATTGGAGTTATTTTGTATTAATAATGCAAGGAGGACATAATATCTCTAAAGTCTGAAGTTTGTTTATCAAGTTCAATATATTGTATTTTTCAAATTTTCAGTAAGCAATTATATTATTCTTACCCTGTCTGCATCAAATGATACTGAGAGACAACTAAGTACTTGGAAACCTTCCCATGAGAGTTTCAGAGCTGTTCTGTTCAGTTCAGAGCTGAACTGAAACTGTTCTGAAAGTTCTCTGTCTTACCTGTTGTGGTTCTCTTATGGCAAGTTTTCAAACTTTAGGAGAAACTTACAATGGACGTTTTGGTTGTTATCCAAAGGTCTCAACTTTTTTTGAGACTTCTTTTATGTTTAAAATTTTTTAAGTCTTAAAGTTGAGCACAATCCACACCATCTTTTACACTAAAATGTTTAAATTTGAATTTAGAATTAAAATCGTACCACAAATTACACATAATGACCCAATTGTACCACACTTTAAAGAAATAATACTTACTAAAATGAATGTTGACAATTTTAAGCAACAATGAGCCACGTATATTGTTTTGTAAATATAAAATAATCTTGGAGTATTTTCTGGTAAAAAAAATCTTTTTCTAGGAAATATGTGTGAAGTTTATTTTTAGTGCATTTATAGCCATAAAATCTTTGGTGAATTAACTTATATGTTATTCATTACCTACTAGAAAGTGTACTTTCTATTTCTTGACAGTGGCCTGTGTCCATAGAATTTTTTAATTTTTAAAATTTTATTTATCTTTGGCTGCATTGGGTCTTTGTTGCTGCGTGCGGGCTTTCTCTGGTTGCAGCGAGCGGGGGCTACTCTTCGTTGCAGTGCACGGGCTTCTCTTGTTGCAGAGCACAAGCTCTAGGCGCTCGGGCTTCAGTAGTTGTGGCACGTGGGCTCAGTAGTTGTGGTTCGTGGGCTCTAGAGCGCAGGCTTAATAGTTGTGGAGCACGGGCTTAGTTGCTCCGCGGCATGTGGGATCATCCCGGACCAGGGCTCGAACCCGTGTCCCCTGCATTGGCTGGCGGATTCTTAACCACTGCGCCACCAGGGAAGTCCTGTGTTCATAGAATTTAAAGGTGGTGGTTTTGTGCAGCAAGGACAGGGTTTATGAGGTGTGGAAATAACAATGGTAATTCAGTTTCAAAATCGACTTTATATACTGTTGGAGAAAATGAATCAGTGAGTTAAAAAACCCTTCCGAAATCAACACCACTAAAAAAGGAAGATAAAGGCCTGAGAAAAGGATTCAAGTTACAGCTTAGCACTGGCTTTAGACATGTGAAAGATTATTTAGAGATAATGCCTGCTTACATATTGAAGTGTGTGTTAGAAAGCTTGGTTTCCAGGTAGTGTAGTTTAACCAAAGTCTTCATAACATTGTCTGTATAATGTATGGTCTCTAAAATATTTAACAAGCTATTGTTTGTTATGGATTGTAACAGGGAGAAATGAGGTCACTCTTTTGCTCATTCCTTTTCAGCTAAAGTTTTTGAGGAATATACATTCCCCTTTGCCACTCAAATTGCATTTATGTAGGATTAATATTAGCTGGTCTTTCAGTTTTGTCTTGTTACAAACATTTTCAGATTTTCTAACATGTTCTTTTAGGTTTTGATCGACAGAATTCCCTTTCTTTTATTCCTACTTACTTGGTGAAAGTAGGAAAATAACCTGGCTACAGAAACCCTAAAATATTGTTTTTGTGGTCCCTAGGTTCAGGCCGGGAGCTGGGCCTTTTACCTGCTCTGGATGTGGTTGGGCTGCCTTATATGCCTGCCTCCCTCCTCTGCCCTCCCTTCTTCCCCCTCCCGGTTTTTTCCCCTCCACCCTCTCCCCCTCCCCTCTTGCTTCCCCTCTCCCTCCCATCTCCCTTTCCCTCTGTCCCACACACCTGATGCAGAATGACCCTAGGAGAAATCGAGCCTGAATTTCTCTCCCCTGCTTCTACTCACTGAGTTTGGCCATCGGCTCTCACCTCCCAAACTCATAATCACTATAAAGGTGATTGACAAAAGAATGAGTAAGAGTGAAAACACCCGCTTACTAGGTGTTTGGAACCGTCTCAGATTTCTCTTCTTGACTCTCTGAGGCCTCAGACAGCGCAGCGATTATTCTTTTAGGGAGTGTTCAAAACCTTGCTGTGAGTAGCTCGGATTCACACTGCACAGGGTGGTGTCACCATTACCTTTTGAAGAGGCCTTAGGATGCACAGATCTGAGGACTGGGCTTGATTCTTGTCTCTGCAGTTGACTGCTGCTGCCCTGATCCTTTCACCTACCTCTGTCTTTTCCTTCATCTTGAAACTGGTGACAAGTCTTGCTTCCCTCACTGCTTCTGGCATAGCTGATGAGTGTAAAGTATTTGCATCTTCACAGAAAAAGGTATTATAAATGCAAGATATGATTTTTGAGGCATTGTTGTGTTTCTTCTTATGTGCAACAATGAATGCAGTGTGGGATGTGGGGGTGTTTTAAAATCAACTCGTATTACTTTTTTAAACTTCTATTTTAGAAAATTTCAGATGTATAAAAAAGTAAAATAGTATCGTGAAGTTTCATGGACCTGCCACCAGTGACAAGAGTGATTGACTCAGGGCTGATCTTGTTTTAACCACATCCCTTTCTAGTCCTCCTCTTTGCCCCCAGCTTATTGGAGGCAAATCCCAGACATCAAATTTTCATATGTAAATATTACAGGGTGTACCTCTCTGTTTAAAAAAAAACAAAAGGGCTTCCCTGGTGGCGCAGTGGTTGAGAGTCCGCCTGCCGATGCAGGGGACACGGGTTTGTGCCCCGGTTCAGGAAGATCTCACATGCCGCGGAGCGGCTGGGCCTGTGAGCCATGGCCTCTGAGCCTGCGCGTCTGGAGCCTGTGCTCCGCAACGGGAGAGGCCACGACAGTGAGAGGCCTGCCTACCGCAAAAAAAAAAAAAAAAAAGAGGTACTCTAAAGAAATTGCCACCCACAAAATAAATATTCCCTTAACATCATCAGCTATCCATTTCCAGTCTATTCAGAGTTCTGCTGTTGACTGATGTATATTGTTTTACAGATTCCAAATTTGGAATTTGTAATTTACGTGATCCAAATAAAGTCCATCCACTGCATGGCTGATAAGTTTGCCAGTCACTCTGCAGCTGTAGTTTCCCTTTCCCTCTCCTTCTTAAATTCCTTATAATTTATTTGTTGAAGAGAATGGATAATTTGATTTTTTATTTCTTTTTCAGCATTCGAAGTCCAATCCAAACCATAACATTTACTAGGCAAAAGATGGTATAGTTCAGGGAATGCGTTTGTTGTTAAATAGAATCATTAGTGCTGTAATTTACAGAAAATAAAATACAATCTATGTGTAATCTTTATGGTGTTGCCCTGACCATTAATCACAGGAAATTACCTTGTCCAGGTACAGGTGGAGGGGCCAACATGTACAAACCCTGTAGAAGTTTGTTTAGGAAAGATAGATGTTTATTCCTCTCACAAGGCAGACAACTGGCTAGGACTTTTTCATTTAACTTACCTCCTCTAAGAAGCAAACAGCCAGGATTTTATTGAGCACTAATCACCTGCCAGACTTTGTTCTAAATGCTTTAAATATATTATCAGCACTGATTGTATAGGTGAGGAAGCAAGGCACAGAAAGGTTAGGGAACTTGCCTAAGTTTACAAACTGGCAAGAGGCAAAGCACAGAGTTGCAAGCCAGTGATCTGGCCCCAGAGTTTGCCCTGTGAACACCCCCTTCCTGTGTTGGCCTCAGCCACGTTCCTCCTCAAGGGCTTCAATATTTGTCTGAACATTTCCATCATTGAGCAGGATTTTATTGCCCAGAGAGAGATCTTCAGAGACTGATAGCCCTAATAATAAGTTGTTATAAATTATTGATAGTGATAACACTGAAACTAATATAGGGCCTCAGAAATATCCTATGCTATAGAAATTGGCTTTTCAAATTGAGTCCTTCTCAAGATACTTCAAGAATAGCAAAAAAGCATCAGCTCTTACTGTGTGCCAGTGATCAGAATCTTAGATTCAGTACTTGGAGATGTCAAATGCAAAAGGAGTCAACACATGAAAATTACGCCCTCTAGTTCACTGTGTGGAGAAATGAAGCACATGGTATTTCCTCAGTACCAGGAAGGGTACGTTTTCTGACAGAGACTTAAAACAATTAGTCATTGATGTTGAGCTGTGTTTAGAAAGCCCATTAATATTATTCGAAACAGCTTCTGCCTGAAGGTGACCTAGAATATTAAGCCTCTGATGCATGTTGCAGACACCTGTTACTGTACCAGAAAGATGCAGGCATATTCTGACAGCATCTTGCTAACATACACCTACCCTGTACTTCTTTTCCTTTTTTCCTTCCTCATTTGTTCATGTAACAGCATCTGCCCAGACAGAGCCCCTGGCAGGTACAGCTACTTTGGACTCAATTATCATCAGAAATAACATACGTTAGTTTATTTGAGTGAGTTTTGCACAGTCTTTGACATGATTTCTCACCATAAAAGATAATTTCTTAGTTAAAAAAAATGTTTGCCAAATTCAGTTTTATATGAGTAAAATATTTTTAGAGACCATCTATCTGGTTGAAAGTTTATAATTTCTCCAAGCTGTAAGGGTATAGCTAGAAGAGTCAGGGAATCATTTCTCTAGATAGCATCTGTAATTTCATTTTATTCAGTTCTATTCAGTTTATTTAACTAACACATATGCCATATAACACAACCATGTGCCAGACACTGTTCTAAGCTGTTTAATAAATATTAACTTATTTATCCCTTGTAACAACCTTACGAGGTAGGTAATATTAATACAGTCTTCGCTTGGTATCCGTGGGGAATTGGTTCAGGACCTCCCTCAGGTACCAAAATCCACAGATACTCAAGTTCCTTACATAAAATGGCATAGTATTTGCATATAACATGCACACATCCTCCCATATACTTTTAATCATCTCTAAATTACTTATAATACCTAATAAAATATAAATACTATTTAAATAGTTGCTCTTTGAAACTTTCTGGAATATTTTTTCCTGAATATTTTCTATCTGCAGTTGATTGAATCTGCGGATGCAGTACCTACGGAAGGCTGACTATATCCCCATTTTTTATAGATGGGGAAAGTGAGGCACATAGCGATTAATAACTTGCCCAAGGCCACACAGCTGGTATATAGTGGAGTTGTATTTTAACATGCAGTCTGATCAGGCATCACTGTTCTTAATCACTTTTCTATACCCATTCTCATAAACTTCGATATTAATAGTAATCTGTTTTCTTCCGCAACCAATGTTTTACTCACCAGTGTATAGCAAGGGGTCTGTTGAGGGTTTTTCCTTTTGTTTTTTTAAGAAACTGAAGTGGAAGAGGCTTGAGCTTATTAAGAATTGACAGGAAGGATCCAGTAACCTGGGAGAGGTTACCCTCATGGGAGAGGGGAGGTCATTGCTGGATCAAGGTCCCTTAGAAGACATCAGGAAACAAGCTTGAAATTGCAGGTGGGAAGATCAGCCAAGGACTGGAGAAAGGGCGAAAGGGCAGAGAGTGGATGTGCATAAACTGGGGTATAGGACTGGGAGAGGGGATTTGTATCCCCTCAGGGGTGAGGGGATTTGTATAAAGAAATCAAACCACAGGTTTGGTTCCAGACAACTGAAATAAAGTGAGTATCACAATAAAGCAAGTCACAGGAATTTTTTGGTTTCCTGGTGCATACAAAAGTTATGTTTACACTATACTATAGTCTTTGTGTCTGAAAAAACATGCATATCTTAATCAAAAAATACTTTATTGTTGGGCTTCCCTGGTGGCGCAGTGGTTGAGAGTCCACCTGCCAATGCAGGGGACACGGGTTCGTGCCACGGTCCGGGAAGATCCCACATGCCGCGGAGTGGCTGGGTCTATGAGCCATGGTCGTTGAGCCTGCGCGTCCAGAGCCTGTGCTCCACAATGGGAGAGGCCACAGCAGTGAGAGGCCCGCGTACCGCAAAAAAACAAAACAAAACTTTATTGCTAAAAAATGCTAACCGTCATCTGAGCCCTCATCTTTTTTGCTGGTGGAGTGTCTTGCCACCAGCAAGACATATTGATGGTGCTGACTGATGAGGGTGGTCGTCACTGAAGGCTGGGGTGGCTGTGACAGTTTCTTCAACTAAGACATCAGTGAAATTTGCTGCATCAGTTGACTCTTTTTTTCCATGAACGATCTCTCTGTAGCATGCAATGCTGTTTGATAGCATTTTACCCACAGCAGAACTTCTTTCAAAAATGGGAGTCAGTCCTCTTAAACCCTGCCTTATCAACTAAGTTCATATAATATTATAGATCCTTTGTTGTCATTTCAACCATCTTCACAGCATCTTCACCAGGAGTAGATTTCATCTCAAGAAACCACTTTCATTGTTCATCCTTAAGAAGCCACTTCTCATCCTTTCGAGGTTAAATGTGAGATTGCAGCCATTCAGTCACATCTTCAGTCTCCACTTCTAATTCCAGTTCTCTTGCTGTGTCTACCACATCTACAGTTACTTCCTCCACTGAAGTCTTGAGCTCCTCAAACTCATCCATGAGGGTTGGAATCAACTTCTTCCAAGCTCCTGTTAATGTTATTTAGACATCTTCCCATGAAGCACAAGTGTTTTCTTAATGGCATCTTGAACGATGAATCCTTTCAGAGGCTTTTGATTGAGTTTGCCCAGATCCACAAGAGGAATCACTATCTATGGCAGCTATAGCCTTACAAATTGTATTTCTTAAATAGTAAGACTTGAAAGTCGAAATGACTCCTTGATCCATGAGCTGCAGAATGGATGTTGTGTTAGCAGGCATGAAAACAGCATGAGTCTTGTACCTCTCCACCGGAGATCTTAGGTGACCAGGTACATTGTCAATGAACAGTAATATTTTAAAAGGAATCTCTTTTTCCAGGATACTAGGTCTCAACAGTGGCCTTAAAATATTCAGTAAACCATATTGTAAACAGATATGATGTCATCCAGGCTTTGTTGTATCATTTATAGAGCATAGGCATAGTAGATTTAACATCGTTCTTAAAGGCTCTACAATTTTCAGAATGGTAGACAAGCATCGGCTTCAACTTAAAGTCACCAGCTGCGTTAGCCTCAAATAGGAGAGTCAGCCTGTCCTTTGAAGTTTTGAAGCCAGGCACTGACTTCTCCTCTTCAGCTATGAAAGTCCTAGATGGCGTCTTCTTATGATATAAGGCTGTTGTGTCTACCTTGAAAATCTGTTGTTTGGTGTGGCCACCTTCATGGATTACCTTAACTAGATCTTCTGGATAACTTGTTGAAGCTTCTACATCAGCACTTGCTGCTTCACCTGGCACTTTGATGTTATGGAGACGGCTTCTTGCCTTAAACCCCATGAACCAACCTCTGCTAGCTTCAAACATTTCTTCTGCAACTTCCTCACCTCTCTCAGCCTTCAGAGAATCGATGAAAGTTAGGGCCTTTCTCTGGATCTGACTTTGGCTGAAGGGAATGTTGTGGCTGGTTTGATCTCTGTCCAGACCACTAAAATTTTCTCCATATCATCAATAAAGCTGTTTTGCTCTTTACCTTTCAAGCGTTCACTGGAGTAGCACTTTTCATTTCCTTCAAGAACTTTCCCTTTGTGCAGTCACAACTTGGCTAACTGGTGTGAGAGGCCTAGCTTTCAGCCTGTCTCAGCTTTCCACATACCTTCCTCATGAAGCTTAATCGTTTCTAGCTTTTGAGTTAAAGTGAGAAACATGCGGCTCTTCCTTTCATTTGAATGCTTGGAGGCCATTGTAGGGTTATTAATTGTCCTTATTTCAGTATTATTGTATCTCAGAGGACAGGGAGGCCTTAGGAGAGGGAGAGAGATGAGGAACATCTCATGATGGTGGAGCAGTCAGATCATACACCCAACTTGTATGGGCGCAGTTCGAGATGCCCCAAAAGAATTGCAGTGGTAACATCAGAGATCACCGATCATGGGTCACTATGACAAATATAATAATAATGAAAACGTCTGAAATATTGCTAGAATTACGAAAACCTGACACAGAGCCTGAAATGAGCAAATGTTGGAAAACAGGCGCCGATAGACTTGCTCTTCACAGGTTTGTCACAGACCTTCAATTTGTAAAAAATGCAATATCTGTGAAGTGCAATAAAGCGAAGCACAATCAAATGAGGTCTGCTTGTACTTGGCATCTTATGCTACAAATGTTTCTTTCAGCTTGCGTTTAAAATTGGATGTTGTACTATTTGGTGATAGAAATAGTCGTAGCGTTTATGTTTTTCATAGTCTGTGCAGCTGTGGATGTGTGTATTCTTATCTTTCCTGTGTTGACATATTAATATGTCAGTTAATCTACAATAGAGTATAAGTTACATGGGCCAATGAAAATGACATAGTCCACTTGTTGACTATTTCCCTTATAACTTTCAGTACTTTGGTTAGTGCTATATTCTAAGTTTCAGGACTAATCTGTTACCGTATTTCATTCTCATCAGAGGATATATTTAATAGGACCTAAGTTCCACCAGTGAGCCCTCAGCCTAGTATAGGGCTGCTTATATACGTGTAAGCTGTTGGCATGGGCTTCTATTTGAGAAAATAGCACAGAGTAGTACTTCTCTAAAAAGTCTTATCCTGGTGATTAAATACAAAAAGGCTTTTCATAGTAATTAAGTTCAGATAAAGTTGACTTTCTTGCTGGTACCTTATTCACATACTTGACTGAAGTTATGTGCTTTTTCTATCATCGCACAGTTAAACTCTCCATTTTCATTAAATGCTTCATTTCCATATAAATTTTATATTGCCTAAAATTACCTTCTTTTTTAGTATATTCCAGTTCTGTCATTTAAGAAAAAGTACTGAATATTATTGGTGAGGCACAGATTTTTTTTTTATATGAACTCTTTCTGGACTATATCTGAATTTCTCTCCATCCTCAAGACTCAGATCTTGTTATCTTGTGCAGATACCACTCTATGGCATATAAGTGGCCAGGCTCTAGAGTCAGAGGATCTGCCATTGCCATTCAGTAGCTACGTCAGCCTGGGCAAATTAATTCATGTCTCTTATGTCTGTAATTTATCTGCTAAAAGAGGATAATAATGGTACTTCTCTCATGGGATTGAGGATTACATGAGATAATGCATACACTTTTTAGTCTAATGCTTGACACCGGGTCATTGGTCAGTAATTATAAGCTATGATGATGATGATTGAAAACGGGAACTGCCCTTTAACATAACCGGAAATGATATGTGGCGTTTGGTCTTGAATTCTTAAAGAAATCATACAGTCTAAGGAATTATTATTAATTTTTAAGGTATGTGTTATTATAGTTATATAAGATTTAGAGAGACTAGTAAACAGGTCGAATGGCATCAGGGATATGATTTGCTTTAAAACACTTTAGCAACAGGAAAAAAAAAGAGAGAAAAACAAAGAAAGAGCAAAGGGATAGGCGGAGCGGTGTGACAGAATTGAATGGTTGTGAATTCCTTGTGACAGGTCTATGGGTGCTTGCTTTACCTTTTAGCATATAGTATGTATGGTTAATGAATTACCTCCTTAAAATTATCAATGTTTTATGCACGTGGGCAGGAAAGCCATGAGGGCAGGCATTTTTTTCAATCTCTTCGAAAGAAGACGGGTTTATTAATCTGGTCTAGTCACTAGCCCCATACATGGTTTGGATTCCATTCTGCCTTGAATAATAATCCTGGGTTCCTTTGAACTGACAATGATATTTTTGATAATGTTTTTGGCAGAACTTGACAGGAATGTTTTCTGAAGGTCTAGGGCATTCAGTATTATAATAACACATATATTACAATAGTATTATCTTTAAACCATAAGCTTTGACTCATATATAAAACAAAATAGGCAACTTTTAGAAGATTAATGTTCTGTGAGAGGGAATACCTTACACGCTTAAGCAAAATCCTGTGTCTGTATAAGGACCAGCTTCCCCAAAACTCTGAATTAATAAAGGTTTGTCCTAAAAAACGAGATCCTACTGTATAACACAGGGAACGGTATTCAATATCCTGGATAAACCCTAATGAAAAAGAATGTATATGTGTATAACTGAGTCACTTTGATGTACAGCAGAAATTAACACAACATTATAACTCAACCCAACTATACTTAAATAAAATTTTTAAAAAATAATAAAAAAAACGTAGAGATTTGTTCTCCCAAAGGTGAGGAAACCACTCACCACTCCCTTGTTCATTCATTCACACATCACACAAGTGCACAGGAGTAACAGTTGTGTGCGAGCAGCGTGAGGCCCTGCTGGAGACCCAAAGGTGACTCCTGGAGCAGATGGCAGAAGGGATCCAGGACACATGTGAAGCAGCTATTTCGAGAAGGAGGAAGGTCCCTTTTTCTACTAATGTGGGAGGGAGGGAGGGAGGGCGCTGAAATGGGTGTAAGATATTGAAATGGAAAACAGGGACTGGGTCTGTGGCCTTGATCTTTTATAAGGAAAGTGGGAAAACAAGATGAGCTGCTGCTGGAGAGCAAAAGAGAGAATGAAAGGGAGTTCAGGGCTGAAAGTGAGTTGCAGGAACAAGGTCAGCAGCCTTTGAGCAAAAATGTGATAGGAAGTGAGTTAGTGATGAAAAATGGAACTGCTGAGTGCGGGACGGGACCTCCAAAGGAGACATCTGAAATTGGTGGTGAATCCTGGCTCCCCAGTTAGACAGCTTTTGCCAGGTGTGCTCAGAAAAGAGGTATCAGGTGGTAGAGTTGGAGTCTGACACATCACAGTTGGAAAAAACTGAGACTGGGAATCTAGCAGGAGGAGGAGAATTAAAGACATTACAACGATAGCTTCCATTTGGTCTCTTCAGAGGCTGATGTGATCTAATTGCCTTTCATTTTTAAGAGGAAATTAAAGAATTAGGGCTTCTTTTGAAAAGACTTAGTTACTGGGAAATTTTTTAAAGACCTTACAGAAGGGAGCTGTTGGTGAGAGTAGTTATTTAGCCCACTCTTGGAAAAAATGCTAATATTTTGTGTCTATATTATAGTACATAGCACAGTTAAGGGAGCACATATATTCTTTAATTCTCTGAGCACTGTGCTAGAATTTCTCATTTCATACCTCATTTACAACTTATTATAGTGTGATCACACACATTCAGTCTCTATATTTTTACATAAATTAGGAGCATTTGTTGTTTTGAACGTAGAAAGATAGTTGGCATAGATCTCTCTTTACAGTTTTATGTTATAAAATTAACTCAAAATTATAACCTCTCCAAAGTACAGCAATAATGGAGGAGAAAATGTCTGACTGGCCATGCATGCAGGGAGCACAACTCTATTTGAGAACAGAAATAGAAGGCATTCAGAGGTCCTCCTTGGACTGTGGCAATATCAACAATTCCACGTGGCCCAGAGTGCTTCCTGCTGTGTGTATACATGCTGGCACAGAGTTCCCTGTGGGTGTCTGTACATCACTGACCCACAGTGACCTTCCCTCAGGCTTCCTCTTTAAAGTCATGAGTGCTTTCCACTCTCCCCCTTCTTTGCCATCATTTGATTCTTCTAGCAGGTGCATGAAAATTGGGATTGTTGTCACTTCGAAGTTAATCAGATTCTGTGGTTTGCTCCCCCTTTGGTCACACTTCTGTTGCATACAAAAAAAAAATTGAGATGTAGTGATGTTAATAGGAGAGATTTTAAGAAATGGGCCAGGAGGAGGATCTAAATTAAAACAAAAACAAGCAAACAAATAACTTTATTCATGCCGAGAACACCCAGCGTAGAAGTGATCCACAGTTTTTCTCTGTAGCATTTTAAGAGCCACACAATTCCAATTACTTTTGAAATTTTAAATTACTACATTATAAGAATAAGTGGCTGGAACTTTAAAGTGGCAGAAAACCAAAAACTCATAGAGTAAATGTATTCAGAACTGGCTTTCTCATCCCCTTTAGCTCTAAACACTTACTCAGCCAATTTGTCTCATTGTACTTAAACAGTGCAGAGTTTTAGAAATTGATCAGAAGGGCTTTCCACCCCTATTCCTGTGTTTTAAAAGATGAGCAGATGGGTGTTCTTTTCACCAGGATTCTGGTCGTCTCTGTCTGTTCTCCCCTGCCCTGTGTCTTCTGCCTATAGAGAATTCAGATTAATTTAGTTTTCCTAAATTCACTACCAATCAAATCATGCTCACACATAGCAACCCACCTTACAAGGACTTCTTTGCTCTTCCTTGCCATTTGTGCTGTAAGGTGATTCACCGTTGACAAAGGAATTACTCATGATACGGTCCTCGTTAGTTCCTTTTCTGAAGATAAGGCTTTACCCTCTCCTTATCTTTCTGTTCCCAGCACCTTGCAGAATGCCCTACACAGACTGGGCGTTGATGCAGTTAAAGGGAGTTTACAAGTCTCTCACTGTTGTTGAGGCAAAGTATTAAAAGATTGTGTCATTATTGTCTTAATTTTTTCTGTCTTCCTTCCACTCCAGTGGGGATGTGCTTATTGGTAAGAGAGAGAACTCAAGGTTGAGTGCATCAGCAATGGTAATGGATTTGTTTCAGGTTCTCCTGTGTTAATCAGAACTCTGCTGTCAGACATGTCTCTATGGGAGCATCATTTGCAAAATCTGTCCTGCTAAAAAAAAAAAAAAGTAAATAAAAATTAGCAGATAAATTTATGGACAGTCCCCGACTTACAGTGATTCGACTTAGGATTTTTTGACTTCACAGTGGTGCGAAAGCAATACACATTTACTGGAAACTGTTCTTTTGATCTTTCCCTGGGCTAGCCATGTTCGGTACAATGCTCTTGTAAAGCTGAATGGTTTTATCAGGACGTAACCCTGTAAGTTGAAGAGTATCTGTGTAGCGTCTTCTCCTAAATATTTCCATTTAGAGATCTTTGACTACAAGTTAAACAGAGACTGCATCTTTTTATTTCCATTGGGCAACAGAGGTTTCACACTATTGCTGTTGAATCACTGATCTTCATTCATTCAGCAAACAAGTACTGCTCTCCTCGGGGAAAGGCACTGATCTGGGCATTGGGGACACATAAATGAATTAAAAAAAAAAAAATTCTTGCCCTCCCAGAACTTACATTCTATTGATGTTCAAAATACTATTAAGCTTTAAGTCAAGAAATATTTTTAAAGGCTAGAGTTTCTCTTTGTGTGGTAACCAGTATTGCTGTTTTTGTTTCACCAAAAATACTTGTGGTGTCTAAAGCAATGCTTCCTAAACTTTTCAGTGCCTAAAGTTCATTTTCAAACTTATGAAAACTATGGAGCTCTACAGAAACGAATGTACCTATCCTCATACACATGAACATTTGCATATCAGTGTAGAGGCTTTGTACCTCCCTGATTAAAAAGAAAAAGCATTTGACCTTTAGAAAGTCCAATTGCATGGGTCATCTTGTTAATAAATAGTATTTAATGATGATTTAGATACTTTTCTTTTTTTTAGATGGAAGTATAGTTGATTTATAATAATGTGTTTCAGGTGTACAGCAAAATGATTCAGTTATACATGTACATATTTTTTTTCAGATTTTTTTCCATTATAGGTTATTATAGTTCCCTGTGCTATACAGAAAATCTTTATTGTTTATCTATTTTTATATCTAGTGGTTTGTATCTGTTAATCCCATACTCCTAATTTATCCCTACCCTACTCCTTTCCCCTTTGGTAATCATAAGTTTTCATTTTTTTAAGTTATAGTTAATATAAAGAATCTATCAGTAAGCTGTTGAAAGGGATATTTGATTTTGGCTTCTTTCATTTTAAAAATTAGAACTTTTTTGAGATAATAAATGTATGAAAGACATTATACTTACTGTTTTTGCAAGGCTTGAATTACTTAGATTTTTTTCATTTAGTCTGTTTTCATTAAGGTTTCTTTGCCTTTGCAAAGAACTGCATGCTTCAACCCAGCGTAGTTATAAAGAGCTCAGGTTTGCTTTACTTGCAAGATTGCTTACTACAGATACTTTCTAACAAAAGAGGCATTGTTAAAAAGGTCAGAATAATTACTGTATATAAATCAGAGCGATTCCTCCCTCATGAAATGTCAAAGGTATAGTGTTTACCATAATCAAATTATGTAAATTCCAAGAACAATAAGACATTCTGCCTGTAAACAGGTCTTCTTATTTCACAGTCCTTGTTTCTGTTGACCAAATCCTATCATCACCTACTTTTAGTTACTTCTCTAAGAAACTTGTTTTCTAGTGAAATTCTTAATGAGTTCTCTAGAGATAGACATACGCAAGTTTTTTCCTGAGTAGCTCAGTTAAACAGTTTAGCTATTTCTAAGGATTTTACTTGAATTCAACAATGAGATTTTTAGGGTCTCAAGTCTTTAGAACTTAGAGTCATTATTGTTTTTCTCAAATCAACAGTTGATCCAAATCTTTTCTTTAATTCATCTGTCTATCAGCAGGTCATCTGTACATCACTTATTTATAACTTTAGAAAGCATTGCACTCCTTTTTCTTTGAGCTTTACCTTCCCAAAAAGAATTCTGATACAGTTAGCTTTATTCTCTGAAAAGAAAAATAACATGAAGTGGTTTTAAGTCATTCTAAGTAGTAAGAAAGAATCAGCTTGATGTTCAACATTGGCAGTAGAGTTCACTGTAGTTTAAAAAATTATCTCCCCTTTCATCATTCAACTAAAGCAAAATCCTTTATTGTCCTGACAAAGCCATCCCATTAGTTGGTTGCTTAGTCCTTCAACCTCAAATATTTGTAAAGCGAATCTGGACTTGGGTATTAATATTAAAAAAGAAAACTCAGAGTCTTTCTGCTCTTTAGGTAAACTACTGTGGCAACCCTGGTATCAAGGATCCTTCTTGTTTCATTTCCCTTTAATCAGAAGAGCTCATGACCCTTGTGTTGCTTTCGTTTTAAAATTAGAAAACACATTAATAACTTTATCTAGGAAGACTTGCTTGAGGAGTTGCTTTCATTTATTGCCAAGGAAAAACTTCATTTTTATCAGTCATATGGTTGGGAGAAGAAAGGCGAGAAATCGTTGACCTGAAGGTACCAGGCATTTGTTGCCTGTTTTCTGGTTGTATATGACGATCATAAAGGACAGTCAACAATTCTGACTCATTAGTGCCTAGGCATTTGGGTCAAAACAGTGGTTGTTAAATATGACTGTGTTTTTAAACACACAGGGAGCTTTTAGGTCCATAGTAAGTCAGGATCCCCAGGCTAGGGCCTGGGCTTTATACAGCTCCCAGGAGAATGTTGTACACACCCATGTTCAGAGATGGCCTGGATGAGAGCCCCTTTTTCTGTGCCATGGTGAGCACCAAAACTCTTGGTCTTGTGGCCACCCCAGGGCAGCTGGCTCCTGGGGGCGTTACCATGACAATTTAGAATGCTCCTTGAGTTGTCCTTTGCCACTCGTTCTAGGAAAGAACATAGTAACAGTTCCCTGCACAGATGGTTGGAAGTGTCTTACACTGTTAGTCAATCAGAAAGCATTTGAGAAAATGCAGGAGGAGCAGTGAAATAGAAGCATTGAGATCATCTTCTATTTGTGTACTATTGCCTTTTGGGTAGAGGGCCTAGAGTCAGCGCAGCTGAAACATTCTCCTACCTCTTCTCACTATTCTCCTTCCGTCTTCTCGCTCCCACTGTTTCCTCCCTGACTGCTGGTGCATCTCCCTGCACTACTATTCAGTGTAGAGTAGATATTAATTGTCCTCACACACAGCATAGTTAAATTTAAGACAAGGAACTTGGCCTTTTCAAAGACACTACTATTTTTTGGTATTTACAATTGTTTTATAAAGTGTAAGCGTAGGACTTCCCTGGTGGCACGTTGGTTAAGAATCCTCCTGCCAATGCAGGGGACACGGGCTCGAGCCCTGGTCTGGGAAGATCCTACATGCCGTGGAGCAACTAAGCCCGTGTGCCACAACTATTGAGCCTGTGCTCTAGAGCCCGCGAGCCACAACTACTGAGGCTGTGTGCTGCAACTACTGAGCCCATGTGCTGCAACTCCTGAGGCCCATGCGCCTAGAGCCTGTGCTCTGCAACAAGAGAAGCCACCACAGTGAGAAGCCCGCACACTGCAATGAAGAGTAGCCCCACTTGGCGCAACTAGAGAAAGCCCACACACAGCAACAAAGACCCAGCGCAGCCAAAAATAAATAAATTAATTAAAAAAATAAAAATAAAAAAGTGTAAGCATAAAAGAACCAGACAGTTAGTGTACCAGAATACGACCACTGAAGTGTTTGCTCTCTTTTGTTACTGTCACTTTGTGTGTGTGTGTGTGTGTGTGTGTGTGTTATGCGGACCTCTCACTGTTGTGGCCTCTCCCATTGCGGAGCACAGGCTCCGGACGCGCAGGCTCAGCGGCCATGGCTCATGGGCTAGCCGCTTCGCGGCACATGGGATCTTCCCGGACCGGGGCACGAACCCGTGTCCCCTGCATCGGCAGGCGGACTCTCAACCACTGTGCCACCAGGGAAGCCCTGTTTCTGTCAGTTTTGGAGAACATAAATTTATTTCAGTGACTTAACTGTTCAAAATGATTTTGGAAATACTCTTTGTAATTTTTTGTAGATTAATCAGACTTCAACCCAAGATATTATCCAATCACATATTTTTGGATAAAGTGTACACTGTGTAACTTCCACAAACATTAAAGCACTAGGCAGTTTTGTTTCTTGTGAGAGGGGAGCTATAGAGTGATAAACATGAATCCATATGGAGAAATACAAAAATCTCCTTGGCGTTGGTCATTCCTAACTTTAGGTGCATTGCTCTTTGAAGGCAAATGATTGTCCTAGGAGTGCCATATGGGAGAGCCACTTTATGTGATTTGTCAGAAGGCTGGGAGGACTCTCCCACATCTGGCCTGGAGGCCTCCAAGACCCTAGGTACGGCCTTTCATACAGAACAGCTGCTTCTGAGTGTTATGGTGATAGGAGGAGGGAGTGGGAGGATAGGAGCATCCTACCCTGCTGAGAAGGGGAAGGAGAAGCCGTTAGGGTCTTCAGAACCCTACAGTGCCTCCCATATTATTTGCATCACTGGTAAAAAGTTTTCTACCAAACTATGCTGTTGAAGTACACCCTTTATTATCAGAGGTTGTTTTGAGTACATCAGAAGGTCAGTAGTGCAGCTGAGCAGGTTCACAGACATAAACTCCCTAAACACAGATATGTTCGTGGCTTTATTTTTTTTGGTCTGGCTTCATGCATTTTTAATTATTATTTTTGTATTTTATTGAAAATATTCATAATAAAATCCTTGGCTCACGTGACACGGGTAGGCTTGTTCTTTTTGTCTGTTTTGAGGTGTTCTGTTATTTTGAAAACAGCATAACATTGTGGTTAAGAGCTGAAACTTTGGAATCAGACCCTGGAAATTAATTTCCTGGTTCCAACCTTGACTGACCGTGCAACTTTGGCCAACTTACCCAATATCCCCAAGCTCCAGCTTTCTCATTTGTAAAATGGGGATGCGAGGGGCTCCTACCTTATAGCGTGGTTGGGAGAATTAAATGAGAAAATCCATGTAAAGCATATATAAATACACCAGGACAGGGTATATCTTGACTTTTACTATTTTTCCCCAGGGATATCTGGGGATACTCTTGCACACTCTTATTTCATTATCTTGGTTCTCTCAAATCCTTTGTAGAAGAAGGCAGGTTATAAATAATAAATAATTGTGATTTTTTGTTCTTTATTTCCAAAGAAAGAATTTGAGATTGTTGATTTATAATCTGGTGATTTATAGTGGCTCACACAAGGAATTCAGGTGGACACTAAATTTCTCTGGCAGTGATATTTCCTCTGGGAGGACATGACACTATAACAGGAAGTCAAATGATGATTTTTCTCTGCTGGTAATAATGTCACCTCTCATTTCTTAATGTGTCTAGGAGTGTTCTGTGTGCTTACTCACTCTTTGCTGATGAAGAAGGCAGTATTCTCATTTGAAAACATATTATGTCACCATAGATATTTCCATTACTATATGTTTACTATAATAAAGACATAGGATATGCGTGGCAGAGTTAAATGGCATGATCTAGAACCTGGAGGGGCTGTGAAGTTAATTTTGTGACTCTCACATCTGGTGGTAGGGTGCCATTGATTGAAATGTCTCTGGAGAATTTCATACATTTCACTACTGTGAAGTAAAAGATATTATAGAGAAGAGAGCAAAAGTTGCTTCCCAATAATTTATATTTTGCTGTATTTTTTCCTAAAAGATTGTATTTGTTCAGTCTTTAAACACTAAGGAGGTACCAAATCGTTGGCTAGCAGCTGGGAATGTAAAGGTTAATTGTCATGGGCCTGTATTCTAGTTAGTCACGGTGTAATGGAAAGAAACACACACACCTTTTACGGTTAGGGGGAAAAAAGTGCAAATGATGTAATGTAGGTATGCACATCTTATAATAGGACACTTCTTAAATTCACAAAAGCTAGTTCTGTTTTCTGATGAGGTGCCACTCTTTGACTTACAGTAGAGAGTTGAAAATACCTTTGTGTGTGGCCACAAAAGTCTGTGAGAGAATTTTGGAAGATGTGCCGGAGTGAAATGTCATACACTCGTTTAGTCCCCCCGCCTTGAAGGCAACAGTTTGGCATTTTACAGACGTGTGTGAGCATGTGGGTGGTATTTATTGTAATCTGAAGATTCTGAAATGTGTTGCTGTAGTTCTTTTTTTTTTCTCTGAAACCATTTGCTGATTAAGTGGTTGCTGTATCACCAAAGCTGAAGAGAAATTGATTGAGTTTGTATACCAACAACTTTCACCAAATGAATAAAAAAGGTTTTATTTGATTGGCCATAAAAGGTTTTTTTTTCCTTTTAAAAGAAGTCTGGTTTTTAAAACATTGCGCATGACTTATTTCTCCATAGTACCCATATTCAGTCTATTTTTATCTCCCCTTTAAGGCATGCTTAAGCTAAGGGATATGGCTTAGTACATATTGGTATTCTTTCTGTAATAGGATATGATAATAATACTTGCATAATCAGGATTCTGTCTAGACTAGTGAAATTAAAATAGTGACAGAGCAAAAGGAGTGTCTGAAATAGAATGCTTTAGGAAACATTATTTTACCAGAAGATTGATGAAATTTGTGAATATGGAATAGTATTTTATCTCAGTATTAAAGTTAAGGTCTCCATATGTAGAATGCCATGTTGACTTTTATATATTAATATTATTGTTATTTATCATTTTTGACTGACCTGTCAGAAGATAAAGTGACATTTGTTTCAAATGTTTCAGTAGGGATAAAGAGAAGCCTCAAACATATAAAAAAGAGCACGCGGTCCATAATCAGGAGAGGGGAAAATAGTCACACTGCTTGCGCTTGGGGCTAAAATACAGTCAATAAACATTATATGTTAGTAGGTGACTGATGACTAAGAAGCAAAACCAAACACTGGTCTTAAACCTCCGGAGTTTTGACCAACTAAAGCCAAATACTTAAATCTTTCTGGAGGTTTGCATTTGTTTAGTAAAATAGTTTATTTCTCAAGTCATTTTTCTAAGTATGTTTCATTGAAAAAACTACCAAGGAACAATTTGAAACCAGGGATGGCTTTGAAAACCTGCTAAATCAGGGTTTCTACTTCTTCCTTTCCTCTTACCCCAGGAAGGACGTGGGGTCCCTCTTGGGACCAAGTTTGACTGAGTCAGTGGAGTCGCGGAGGATGAATGACTTCTCCCTTATCTCAGTATTCTGTAAATATTTGCTCAATTATTCTATGAAGCAGAGAAAGAATTTATTCTGTAGCATTCAAATGAAGGACGAGCGTTTTGAATTATATGTGGCATAGAATTCCTACTCAGCCACACACCAGCTCTGCAATCTTTTTTTTATTATTATTTTTTATTTTTTTTATACAGCAGGTTCTTATTAGTCATAAGTTTCATACATATCAGTGTATACATGTCAATCCCAATCACTCAGTTCAGCACACCACACACGCACACACCCTGCCACTTCTCCCCCTTGGTGTCCATATGTTTGTTCTCTACATCTGTGTCTCAATTTCTGCCCTGCAAACCGGTTCATCTGTACCATTTTTCTAGGTTCCACATATGTGCGTTAATATACAATATTTGTTTTTCTCTTTCTGACTTACTTCACTCTGTATGACAGTCTCTGGATCCATCCACATCTCAACAAATGACCCAATTTCATTCCTTTTTATGGCTGAGTAATATTCCATCGTATATATGTACCACATCTTCTTTATCCATTCGTCTGTTGATGGGCATTTAGGTTGCTTCCATGACCTGGCTGTTGTAAACAGTGCTGCAATGAACATTGGGGTGCATGTGTCTTTTTGAATTATGGTTTTCTCTGGGTATATGCCCAGTAGTGGGATTGCTGGATCATATGGTAATTCAATTTTTAGTTTTTTGAGGAACCTCCATACTGTTCTCCATAGTGGCTGTATCAATTTACATTCCCACCAACAGTGAAAGAGGGTTCCCTTTTCTCCACACCCTTTCCAGCATTTGTTGTTTGTAGATTTTCTGATGATGGCCATTCTGACTGGTGTGAGGTGATACCCCATTGTAGTTTTGATTTGCATTTCTTAATAATTAGTGATGTTGAGAAATGTCTATTTAGGTCTTCTGCCCATTTTTGGATTGGGTTGTTTGTTTTTTTAATATTGAGCTTCATGAGCTGTTTATATATTTTGGAGATTAATCCTTTGTCCGTTGATTCATTTGCAAATATTTTCTCCCATTCTGAGGGTTGTCTTTTCGTCTGGTTTATGGTTTCCTTTGCTGTGCAAAAGCTTTGAAGTTTCATTAGGTCCCACTTGTTTATTTTTGTTTTTATTTCCAGAACTCTAGGAGGTGGATCAAAAAAAGATCTTGCTGTGATTTATGTCAAAGAGTGTTCTTCCTAATATTTTCCTCTAAGAGTTTTATAGTGTCTGCTCTTACATTTAGGTCTCTAATCCATTTTGAGTTTATTTTTGTATATGGTGTTAGGGAGTGTTCTAATTTCATTCTTTTACATGTAGCTGTCCAGTTTTCCCAACACCACTTATTGAAGAGACTGTCTTTTCTCCAACAGCTCTGTAATCTTGGGCAAAACTATTTACTATTTCTCAGTTTTCCCAACTATAAAATGGCATAATAATAGTACTGACTTCCTAAAGGCGTAGTGAGGATAAAAGGAATTAATCCATGTAAAGTCCTCAGCAGAGTGCCCATTCTCAAAAAAATACTGTTTTCTCAAAAAAATAGTATTACCTAATAATGACTATTTTAAAGTGTAATTCATTTATCCCAAGGTGAATTTTTGCACATTTCCTTTTAGTACCTATTAAATTTGAAATAGTAGTAAATATTCTTCCCTTCTGAAGAGTTTGCAGTCCTTTGTCATGAATTATAGTAAATGACAATTGAATAAGATTGATTTAACTCTGCATCCGAGGTTGGATCTGTCATTTCCAGCCTCCGCTTCAGAATTATTTCCTATGGGAACTTTATAGTCTTCATTTGAGAATCCTTGCAGCAATTTATATTCTCTTCATTCACATCTCATCAGCCACTGCTCTGTGGAACAAGACATAGGTAATAAGTGTGGAAATGACCCCGTAGAAATGTGTGTTGGTTGCCCTTTCTCATGTGAGAGATCAGGGATAGGCATAATATAAGAAAAGGACAGGGTGAGCCAGGTAGTTGAATCTGTTAAATATCTCTATCTAGATTTAAATGGCAAAAGAGAATTAAAATGTTCCAAAACAACCATAAATTCAAATCCATATGCTTCCTTAGAGATCTGATTATGGTCCTCATTTCTCCCCCTGTAGGGGAGAAGGCTGATTTTGGATGACAGAGCCATTATTTATGGCAAGGACCAAGTGATAAATAAGCTTGGAGACTTGGAAGGGTCTGAACCTTACTAATGCCCTACCTTCCCTTTCCCTGCTTGATTCCTAGGCTGAAGCTGCAGTGACCAAGTCTATACCCTGTGTTAATTTCACATTTTGGGGATGTTGGCTGTGTGTTCTCTTCCTGAGGCAGCCAGCCATTTGATTCTATTGTGGGCACCAGGGTATTAAAATTCAGAAGCTTGTGGTAGCTGGTAGATTAATTTGGGGGTGAGGGTGATATTCATTTTATTTTTTTGAACATAAATAGTGTAACACATTATCTTGGGTATAAATGGTGTCCACAAGTATTTATTGACTTGAATTAGTGGCTGATCAACAGCATTATTTGTGTTTGCATTAAATCTAGGTGTCACTGTATTTTCAGTGCAAGTTCTATAGACAGTGCGAGGTCTTCTGTTCCTTTGTGGACCAAAGAAAATTCAAGTTTCATTTCTTGGTCTCTCTTTTTGTGTTTTGGATTATAGGTTTATAAGAGCATAAAATATTAAGCCTTCTAATGAATGGTTACCACTCAGAATGGTGTCCTTGTATAATGTTTATTAAATACTATGACACAAAACATGAAAAAAAAATCTTAGGTACAAATACACAAAACACATTGTCACATGTTTTCTTTTAGTGTACTTTTTTCTACTTTTTAAAATAATGATATCACTGATATAGAAGCTTATTCTTTTCAAAGTTAATTTTTTGCTTGCATATATATTTATGTTTTCTGCTTTTGCACTTGCCTCTTTGCCAGTTTTATCAGAAGTGAAGCAAATGTTTATTGTCTTGGGTTCTCTCCTAAATTATATCCGCAGTTTTGATGTCAAATGAAAGACCTAATAAGTTTTGAGTTTAACTCTTAGGATGAAGAGCAGCTAGAAAAGTAATGAGTCCTTACATATTAAATAATTTTCAAAATATTAAACTTCTTTTCTCTTGTAGTGAGAGATTTTTCTTGAGGCTGAATAGAAATGGGCTTCCCAAAGCCCCAGATAAACCAGAACGACAGTGCTCTCTCTTTGTGGTAAGTGGATCTTGTTTTATCCAGGAGGCAGATTCTTTCTCAAGTACTTTATCTTACTTAAGAGAAATAAGTTACTGTGAGAGAACATAGTAGATTTGCTTAAACTTTGTAAATAACACATAAATTACAGTAGTGCCCCCAAAATCTGAATACCAGCATTCACAGTCACACCTTTGTCCCTTAGTGTGTATTAGAGCCTGTCACACTATGGCCAAATCCCAATGGTGATAGGGCTCAGTATGGCAGGTGGTATTTAGTATGTACTTAATAAGTGTTTAAAGAATGAGTAAGTGAGAGACTGAAATAAGAATGGGCTTTCCTTTTAAGTCTTATTTGACATCATAGGCTTACAGTAAAGTTGATTGTAGTGATATTTTAGAACAGGATTTGAACTTTATGCTTCTGCTACAGAAATTCCATTAAGAATGTCTATGTTTATTTTTGTCTTTCTTCTGTTATTTGTGAAGATTATGTGCTACGTATGCCTTTTAAATGCTTCTGCATAAATTATGAGTTCTAAAATGACCAGACTTTGTTTTTTGGTAGGATTTGGGTAGCAGTGAGCTAAGAAGGGACATCTACATCACCGTGCACATCATCCGAATTGGTAGGTATGATACTTGGTGTGACAGGAGCACGACAGGGAGAATTGCTGAGAGGTCTCTATGTAGTTGTGATTTATGTGATGTCTAGATCAGAAAGAAGTCAAGGCCACATTTGAATCCAGTAATTACAGAATTTGGGAATTGTTCCCTGGTCTCCCCAGACTTTCATATCACCATAAATAGATTTTGTTCTCTTTCCGTATAAGTCATTAGTTAGTTTGTTGTGTTTCATTTTGTTTTATTGGACTCTCTAAACATATTTGATTCAAGCACTTGGTATTTGGTTTTTTTTAATTCTAATTTCTGTTAACAGCATAAACTTCTAGGAGCTGGATTTCATACAGGTTTATGAAACCAATTGGCATTTTCCAAAGTACAGAAGGCTGCAGAGCATTATTACAGAAAGTGCTATAAGAAATACTGAAAACTTTGCATATATTTTTCACTTGTATAATTTCATCAGCTTATTAAAGGGTCTGAGAAGTCCTACAGGGAAATATAAAAATGCTTCTCTAATTTTGTTGACCCTAGCTTTCTCCAAATTTGATTTGACTGTGGAAACATTTATATGATGTAACATTTATTAACATCTTGCAGAACACACTTTGAGTGTTCTACAGTGAACTTGCACATCAGAGCCAAAATGTGGTCACTAGTTTTTACACATATAAGGCATCTAAAAGCAAGCATTTTATGGCAGAGGAGCTATATGGTGTAGCCTACATCATTTTTCCATTACAGCTAACCAGCCGATACTGGAAATTGGTTCCCGCTTCCTCATTAATTGTGCTACATGACTTGCTGGGGATACTTCTGCAGGATTGTGATATCTCACCATGTGGTCCTGCACAGTGATCTTTATTTTTATAGTTTTTTATTTTATGCACATGATAACCACATTGTGCATTGAGAGAGACTATAAAACGTCGTTTCAACATAGATTTTCTAAGTATTTTTTCTCATAAAAATCTGTTCTGAAAACCCATTTCATTTTATCCTGTTTTTATATTTGAGGGACAATAGAAATAAATAAAAAAGTAAATGGTTTTTGGTTTTGTTTTAATTTCCTTTTTATAGATGACTATGGGGTGGGTTGGAAATTGGAAAGAATCTTTCAAAACGTTGGAAAAGTTGTAATGCGTGTTGCTGTGTATTTATGAGATAAAGCCTCTGTTCCCAGGATGGCAGGGGTGCAGTTTATGTAATTCTTTGTGTTTTTTAAAAATTTATTCAAATTTATAGTAGCAATTGTTAATGTAAAATGTGGTTCTGGATATCTTCATGTAAACATTGCTAAAATTTGAATATAATCTTCTACAGCATTGAGAAAAAGAGTAAACCACTTTAGCTTTCAGAACTTTTAAAAAGGTATCTATAGGTTTTCGGTGGTAGAAACACACACGGTAGAGTGACCACATGCCCTGCTTGCCCATGGCCTGGGCAACTCTGTCCTTCACTCCCAGGATAGAGCTGAGGAAACCGCTTCACAGTATTACCCATCACAGGGCTGCCTTTCAAATACCTGGCATTTGATTTTGTATTTTTTACTAAGATTTTTATGATCATTAAGTCATCAGAATGAATGTTGAATTAGAAATTATCTACCCTCCTTCCCTGAGCTTTGGTCAAATTAATTCTTTATTGATATTACTACAAAGACTTGTCTGACGATTACCCCATAAGACTGAAGGTAAGAAACTCTAAGAAAGATTAAGACTTAGTCTGCTGCAGTGAAATGAAGGAGTGGAAGATTCTTGTCCATCAGGGACAGATACTTCTTAATTTTTCTAGAGTATTCCTCGTACTGTTTAATGGGAAAAGGGCATGCTGACCCTCACTGGCTGCAGAGAGCAGGAAGTAATAGCACCTGCCTCAGAATTTAAGTTCTCATCTTTGATTGGAAAGAAGGGGAGGAAACAAAGAGAAGTAAATAGTTTCCCCACGCCAGGTTCGTGAATAACTGTATGATTTCTATTCAGCAGTGATTAGTTTTCAACTTACATCGAACCAATGGCCATTCATAACTCTGAAGGACAGACGTGAACATTAATATTTACATCATTTACTTATCGGCTCAACAAACTCAGGAGGTCTTTCACCACCATTCATTTGTACCCACCACGCCTTTCAATAAATTTAGGAATGGCTATTCCTGTCTGAACACGAATAGTCATTCCTGGCTTTCACCGTACAACAAAAGCATCTCGGGGCTTCCCCGGTGGCGCAGTGGTTGAGAGTCTGCCTGCCGATGCAGGGGACACGGGTTCGTGCCCCGGTCCGGGAAGATCCCACATGCCACGGAGCGGCTGGGCCCGTGAGCCACGGCCGCTGAGCCTGCGCGTCCAGAGCCTGTGCTCCACAACGGGACGAGCCACAACAGTGAGAGGCCCGCGTACTGCGATTTAAAAAAAAAAAAAGCATCGCTGACCTATTTTCTACCGCCAGGAACACCCATCCCTCTTTATCAGTATGTTAGTAATTATTGGAGCTATCAGCACATTCAGCCAACCAGTGGCCCTATAGCTGTATGACTAACAGCTAGTGTTACAGCCGGGCACCTACTAACTCATTTAATCGGAGGAGCAACGCTAGCCCTAATAATCGTTAGTTCTACTACAATCTTCGTTACATTTATTATTCTTATTTTGCTTACTATTCTTGAATTCACAGTAGTCAAGTTTACGTATTAACCCTATTAGTAAGCCTTTACCTACATGGTTATACCTAATGACCCACCAAAACCATGCATGTCACGTAGTAAACGCCAGCTCCTGACCCCAGAGGAGCCTCTCGGCTCTTATAGTATCCGATCTAGCATATGAATCCATTTTAGCTCAACATTCGTATTATCCTTAGGCCTGTTAACCAATATATTAATAATATATCAATGATGACAAGACATCATCCAAGAAAGTATGTTTCAAGGCTATCACACATCAATCGTCCAAAAGGGACTTCGATAGGGAAAAATCCATTATTTCAGAGGTCCTCTTTTTACTGGTATCTTCTGTGCTTTTTATCACCTTAAGTGGTATTCCAGCTTTTATTTATAAGCATTTCTCTAAAGATGATATATTGCAGAGGCAATTCTCCTTTATTACTGAAGAATGAAAGCTAAATTGGATGTTGCCATTCCTTTTTTTTTTTTTTTTTTTTTTTCTCTATTTAACATTGGATTTGGGGAGTGCTAGAGTCAGGCAGATGTGCTGTAGGAGAATTTCACTCAGATGGAAACAACTTACGGATCCGTTACCAAGCATCTGGAAACAGACTTACAGACTTTTTTCATTATTTTTCCTCACATTAACTTGCTATACTACAGCTCCAGTGTGCTTTTTGCTTTCAGTCTTCAAAATAACCCATTGGTAATTAATGCAATGATAAATTGCAATGCAATGATAAATTAAACAGCAATAAAATGCAATGATAAATTAAAACAGTATCTCAACCACACATTTAAAAATGTCTAACAATTTAAACAAGTTGAAACTGTGTCAGAGTAAAAAACATCCCTGGAGATTTCAGCCTGGGTACGGAGTCAGGAAGGAGCGTGCTCATTTGATCACCTATGCTTACTTGCTATACCTTCAGGGAATCTCAAACTGCTTCCTTTCAAAGGTGAAATATTTGAAAAGGTTTTTAAATATGGCAATTTTAAAAAGTAGAAAATGAGATAGGCACCACTACTGCCTTTTTTGATGTGAGCCTCCTGGGATGCCTTCATGAATGCTTGGGGGAAGGTACCCAGACATAGGCTCAGCTCCCATCTTCATGTTTTATAGATAACAGCTGATGGCCAGAGTTTACGCTGCGTGACCTTGGGCATGCTAGGTGGTTGGGGGGGAGAGTCCAGAGCTGAAGCAACATCTTCACTTGCCCCAAAGCTGTGTCTTTTCCATCACCCAGTTACATTTTATATGGTCTACTTTATAGCTATATGTATCTCTATTTAAGGTGGATTAATCAAATGGCTCCTTGGGCCATATGTGCTTTTTAATTGAACAGGTCGGATGGGGGCAGGAGAAAAAAAGAATGCCTGTAGTGTTCAGTACCGGCGACCCTTTGGCTGTGCGGTTCTTAGCATTGCTGACCTGCTGACAGGAGAGACAAAAGATGACCTCATCCTGAAAGTGTACATGTAAGAAGCTTGCACGGGCTGGGGGCTGGGGTGGGCGCAGAGGTACATGGGGACCCTACGTGGCGAATCCTGCTTTTTGTGGGTAATGGAAGAGCCAGGGATGGGTTGCATTCATTCCTCAAAAACTCAGTAATCTGTAGGTTCACTACAAGTGAGCCCACACATCAACATTTGCCTGTCAGAGGAATTATGAAATCAAGAACCAGAAAATACAGACAGTTTATCGGTTGGGTGGACCATCAACTGCATAGAGTACCTCTCATGAATTTAAAGCCTAACATGTCTTTACCCTCAGAGAGTTCATTTGTCCTTGGAAAATGGAAATAGTTTTTAATATAAATTAATTAGAATTAGGAAAAGGAAGTTCAGGTCAGGTGATTTCCCTCTTACTTCGTGTATTATTAGTTTGCTAGGGCTGCCCTAACAAAGCACCGTAAACAGTGAGGCTTAAACCACAGGAATTTATTGTCTCACGGTAATGGAAGCCACAGATCCTGGATCAAGGTGTTGACTACGTTGATTCCTTCTGAGGGCTGTGAGGGGAAAATCTGTCCCCTGCCTCTCTCTCCTAGTTTCCGGTGACTTGTAGATGCATCACCTGATCTCTGGCTTCATCATCACATGGCTCTCTCCCTGCTTGTGCGTCTGTTTCGGTGTCCAAATTTCCCCTTCTTATAAGGACACAGTTATATGGGGTTAGGGCCCACCCTAACGACCTAATTTTAACTTTATTAACTGTGTGAAGACCCTATTTCCAAATAAGGTCCTCAGAATGTGGGTTAGGACTTACATCATCTTTTGAGGGTCAGTGGGAACAGACACAGTTCAGCTCAAACACTCCACTAAGAAAATCACTTAATGTATTCCAAATCCTAAGTTTTTAAAAATGCACATGGTTTTGGATCACCCCACCCTGAGCACCTTCCCACAGGACTGAAAATTGAGAGTTGACACACAGTGACATCCTCAGAGCAGACCCGTGGGGGGTTGAAGGATGGGGGATCTGCTTTCCACATTCCCGATTTGAGGACCACACGGCTGACCTCCTCTGTGAGTGAGCTTGCTTTAGCTTTCTGTTCTGGCTGTTGAGTCGATGTATCCAATGTGTGCCAATAGTTTTTCCATATGTAGAGGGAACGCACGTGGCGCACTGCCTGTGGGACATATACTTCAAATTGCTTTTTGACCACAGCTGCAGGGTTTCATGGATTTATCCATCCTCTACCCACTGCCCCTGGGACCCGTGCCACACATTTGCTAATTAGTTGACAAAGATTTGCTTACAGCCTGTGGTTTAGGACTGGAAACTCTCTTTATCTCTTTTAAGAGCAATAAAATCTGTGACCTTGATTTTAAACTTGAAAATTTCTAGTGAAACTAGTGGGTAGTAAAGCACGCTATTCTTTTTATCATATGGTCGGACTTAAATCCATGATAATCCCCTTTCTAAACTCTACTGATGTTCATAAAACATAATTTAATTGCAATAATACTAATGATAATAGCCACCATTTACTTTGTGCTAACTACATGCAAGGAACCGTGTTAAGCACTTTGCATGTGTCATGTCACTTTATCCTCATGACAAACCCATGAAGCATTTGCTGTTGGCTCCGTTTCCACATAAGGGAAGAGAGAGGCCAAATAACACCCAAAGTCACCTGGCTAATCAGAACAGGAACCAGATGTGAAGTCAGGACTGTCTGACTCAGAACCTGAGCTCTCATGTTACAAGGTTGTATGTTTCCTGGTGTTATTTCACACCACTGTCTAGCGATGTGACAGTGATGCTGTTAGGTGGCATTGCTTTTCAGGAAAACTAAAATTCCTTACAAGCACAGTCTCAGTGTTTCTTAGAGTGATCTTTCCAGGTGTGGGTAGCAAGTGTTAGATTTATCTCGCTACTGGGAAAACTGAGGGACCCGAAGTTCCATGCATCCCCTTTGATTATGCAGCCAGCAAAGGAAGACACATAAATTCCAGTTCTGTGATAGACACTCACGCCCATAAAAATAAATTGTACTGCTCTTTGTGGTTGTTATTGTCTGTTTTTTCATAAGTATCAAATAAGGTTTGGGGTTGTTCTTGCTGCAAGAGAGATCCCTTAAAAATTCCAGTTCAGCAAATTACAAATCTGTTCCAGGAAGGACGCTAGGCAGTCAAAACAGTCATTGTAGATTAAGAAGAAACTATGAATATAGTGAAACATTTTAGGGAAGTGCCTGTTAGAAACAAATTGGAAGAAATTCCTATTTGTTAAGGTGACCAAATCCCTAGCCCATCTAGGACTCAAAACAGAGAACAATAACAAATACCTCATTGGAGCCCGGAAGATATTTCAGTCACATACTTTAGGAGCTTTTATTTTATTAGGAGTTTGGTAGGTTAAAAGCATGACTTCTGAAATTATGACTTATCTATCTAATAAGAAGCAAACCATCTTTCTCCCTTCCCAACTGAGTTGAACTAAGAAAACTGGGGACAGAATGTAGTAAATGGCAATTTTGTATCTTACAGCTGGACAGGTGGAATGGTTTCATTTCATCTTAATTTTCCAGGCTTCTAAGAGTCAGTGGTCTGTTTGGTATCCTACTGTTAACTGGTTCAAAAACAGCCTCCATCCTGTTCATCCTGGAAAAGCTGAGAGTGATGAAATAAATAAATATGTAAACAAATTGTGAATTATTGGCTATAGACAAGGTTGTGAGGAAAAGGACTCTATACTCTGGAACATTTTGATTGATAGTGTATAGAATCTTTGGTATTCAGGATTCTTGGGAGGGAGCCTTTGTGGCTAATAAAAGATAGTAGTGAATTCACAAACACGTCCAGATAAGGGAGGCTTTCCCTAGCCGAACTGGGGGAGGCCCAGCAGTAAGGAGATAGCAGACCCAGATGTTTACGAACCATCAGGAGTTACCAGTCAGAGGGAGATCCATCCAGTCATTCATGCAGCTGGTATTTTTTAAGCACCCACAGTGTTCAAAGTACTCAGGGGAACACAGATATCTACCAGTCCTAGATTCAATCCTCAAGAACCTTCAGTGTCTCCTAGGTGAATGTACCATGGATACAAAGATAGCATGAGTCAGTGGCTGACAAGAGCTGAAAGACCAAGGTACAGATGGTTGTCAGAGTGAGAAGATGGAGAGATGCCTTTTGGCCTGCAAGTGGAGAATCTGGAAGGGTTACCTTAATTACCCTTCGGTAAATCCTGCCAGCCTTTTGCCAGTGCCAGTTGTGTTAACCTCAATTGCATTTTGCTTGATTAGTTGCATTTTGATGCTAGCCACCTTGGTCATGATATAATAGGTGGAGACTCGCTAATGAGAATTAACATTTTTTGAGCATTTACTATATGCCAGGCATTATCCTAAGCCCAGGCTTGTTTATTCTAGTATTTTACCCCCATTTCACAGATGAACAAATCAAGGCACAGAGAGAGTAAATAACTCCCCAAAGAACATAACTCAGTTAATAGTGAGGATTCGAATCCAGGGAGTCAGACTCTTAGTCAGTACTTCCTTCCAGTGTATGCATTGTTCTCTGAGACAGGGAATGGGGAGCTCTCATAATCTGAATTGTTCATCCCAGCCACTTCTGGCATGAAGTAGTTGGTCATGCATTACCGGAAATGGTCATTCCTGCTCATCTTGAGGCAACTATGCCAAAACTGACAGTCACTTGCAGTGGCTTGTTGAGGTCTACAAGGAGGTTTAAGGAAGTACATCATAGTGGTTATAACAAAAAGGGCAGGTGTGCTAGTAAGGTCATCTCATGCATCATCAAAACTTAACAGAGTGGTCATGTTTTCATAGGTGTAATACAGAGAGTGAGTGGTACCAAATCCACGAGAACATCATCAAGAAGTTGAATGCGCGTTATAATTTGACTGGCTCCAACGCAGGTGAGTAAATAGATCTGGCTGAGTCCCTACACTTTTCATTTCAGGTGCTTTCTTTTATCTGTCTGTGAAGAAGAAAACGATCAGCCCTTTGTTTTTTTCTCTACTCCCTAAAAATGCTCAGTCAGCATTCTGGTATGTCTCCTTTTTCTATGATAGGCTTGTAGCTGTAACTCTAAAAAATATATTCTGTTCTGGTTTGAATCAAGGTAGAGTATCTGCATTTGTTCTATAGTACCATGTCTTGGGACCTCCAAGTTGTTACTGATTGCTAAAAACCAAAGGACAAATATGCCTGATTTCATGACTGCTGTGTGGAATGGGTTTGATAAACAGGAATTTTTGTCAGTAAGGTCCAGGGCAAACATGCTTCACTGCCTATAGCTGCAGTTTTATGTATAGAAAAACGTGTGCATGCCTGTCCAGCAGGAACTGAAATGTACTATAGCATTATAAGTTATATATAATACATTATGTGTCACGTAGTCTTATACTAGTAATATACTATAGATTGTATTATATTATATAGCATATCTGGATTATATAGTATATAGAGTGATGTCTTAAAGTTTGATCAGTAGACAAAAACTTGGTGAATATTGTTTGCTCCCTATCCCACCTTCAAACCCATGTTGAAGCAAAATAAACTATGCAGTTGTGTGCTTTAATTACATAAAGAAACCTCAAATCAAATTAGCTGGTATTTGAACTGAATGCGTTGCTTTTTGTGGCTGATTTTTAAAGTCCCCTGAATACAGATATTTGTATGATAGTCCCGCTTGCCTGGCAATTAGAAGAACCTGAATTTAAATTTAGACCACCTTTTTTTCAGACCTGTGCACATCTTGCCAGGCCAAAACAACCCACAAAGAAAAAGTAACTGCAGACAGAAACTTTGCGGTTCGCTCCCACGAGAGCCATAAGTATCCACAGCTCACACGTGGCAGCGCTTCAGGCCTCAGTGAATGATGAGGTCAGTTTTTTCTTCCCTCTCCCAAGAGCTGGGGAGGTAACTTGGCTTTTCTTTGATTCACACGAAGTCCTACATCTACCACTAAATAAACAAAAGACTTGCACTTACTGTTGAAGGCAGAGGAGACTCTGAAGGACCAGGAGATTTTAGTAGTGACTATAACATGAAATAATACGAATACTTCAGAAACTGCTATGTACACTTGTCTTCACTTTTTCTGTGAAAGAATTAAAATAGTGCTTACTGTGTAGGGACCAAATGATTCATCTTAAATGTGCCTTCAATAAGATGGTAGGGCTGCTGCTTTTTAAAAACTTACCTTGCCAAATTCATTGGCAAACTTCTAGCCAAATCCATTAGTTTTGTTCAAACCTTTTGGTGTTTCTTGATACCGTGAACTATATCATGAACTGTATTCTGTACTTGTGCTGTCCACTTTGATAGGCACCAGCCACCTGTGGCTACTGAGCATTAGACAGGCTAGTACAGCACTGGGATTGAGGCGTGCAGTAATTGTAAATTACATACTCGATTTTGAAGACTTGATACATATAAAATGAATATAAAACATCCCTTTAATAATTTTTATGTTCGTTATATGTTCAGAGATAAAATTGTGGATATATTGGTTTAAATAAAATATATTACTGAAGTTAATTTTGTTTCTTTCTACTTTTTAATATGGCTACTAGAAAATGTTTAATTTCATAGGTGGCTCATATCATAGTTCAGTTATGCAGTGCTGCTCTAGACTTGATTTAAAGAATTTTCTTTTTGAGTTCTTTTGATGCCTCACAAACATTCATTATGCCTTGCTCCTTTCCTTCTGCCCACTAACTTTGGGTGGAGAAGTCTGTAACCATTGTATATCTTTTTCTTTCTCCCCAAGAGTCCCATTACTCTTAATTTGCTTGCATTTGCCTCCTATGTGAATAAATAAATATAAAACTAACCCTGACCTTCTGACTTTTCCCATATATTCCCTCCCCTCCTTACCATCATTGATTCAGTCTTGACTAAGCAGGGTGTGTTGGCCTCCTCCAATATACTTCTTTCCAAACTCCTTGTCAACTCCCAAGCCTTTCCTCTTTCCTATATGCCTTAAAATCCTTCTGTTATTGGGTCATTTGAATATATCATTGTCCAGACTGAGGTGATACCCAGTTGCCTCTTGAATCATGGTGAAGTACTCAATGATGGGCTTTGACTTATATGTACATATAGATTCCTTTAACATAACTGACCCTGTATCCCATGAGATCAGGATACCAGTCAAGCCAAAGCATAAATTTCTCTCTACTTACATATGGGAGTCATCTCAGAGAATATAGCCCCAAGAGCTTTGCCTCTGGAAGTGGGATGTCCTAAGTTTGAATCAATCAGGTTTTACTGGGATAATAGTAGTGTCTTCCTCTAAGGGTTATTGGAAGGATTAAAAGAGAAAACATATGCAAAGCATGTAGCACAGCACTTGATACATAATAAGTGTCTATTCAATGTTAACTATTATTATTTTTTACTCACTTTGGAGTAATCATCTAGAATATTCTACCCCTTCCTCTTTAGTCAAGTCTCCTTGTTTCATTTTCTCAGATTGGATCCTGATTTGATCTTCTAAATGGAGACTTTGAGAATAATGCAGCTGCATTATTGACAGGTTGAATCATTGAACTGACCCTTCCTACTCTGTGTTTCTAACATCTCATCGGTGCCCAGTTGACTGCTAACATCTCTTCCCAGGTCTTCCTTCTGATTACATAGATTAACTCCAGGGAGGAAGGGCAGCACATTCTATTTCCTTGGGAAGTCCTCCGAGTGCTTAGACATGCTCCACATTTTCCATGTGCTTTGTCACTTTTATTGACCAACTACCTGACCACTTATTCTTCCTGGAATCCTGTGTGAGGCTACCAGAAAGTGAGATCCAAGCCATGTTATTCCCTGGGTGTTACCTGTTGTGTTTGCAGCCATTGTGCTGAAATGAAAAACTACTTGTGCATCTTTGGAAAGCGTAAAAGAAACCGTTAGACTGTAGAGCCCTGTCTACCAGGTTTCCTCTCCTTTTGGCAGAATCAATCCTCCATTTTGCTGCCTACCGTTTGATGCTTAGATTTCTCATCAGCCGAATGTATACTCTTTATCCTTGGCTTTTACTGCAAAGCCCCGTCTGCTCTCCTGTCCTTAAGACCCACCCCTCTCCATCCTCCTCCTCTCAAGCCTGAGTTCCAGCCAGCGGCATGCAGCCAGCATCTACCTGCATTGTATTCCTTTGGTCTCCTCCTGGTGTCTTCTAGCTCTCTCAAGGCAAGGCAAACCCAGCCCTAAGCTTCATCACTCCAAACAACTGCTCCAGAGAGAGAAAGCTCAGAAAGAAACTTTTAAAAATTAATAAATTAGCCCTTTACTCTTTCCATTTAAGTTTCCACTCTTCAGTCTTGGTGGGTCATTGTTCTGTTGTCACCTGTCTTGAGGGAAGGCAGTTATAAAAACAGCAGATAGGGTTTTAGGAGCTGCTCAGCTTTATTATTGAAAGGGAGGCATCTGATAGCTTACTTAAGGGGGAAGCAAGGGTATACAAAATTAAAGTTGGAAATTGGGGTGCCTGATGTTTAAACTATCACAGTGGTAAGATACGTTGACATTTTCTCCTTGGACCATGGAGTAGTCGATTAAATGGAAACAGTGCAGTCAAAGAGAATTTTCAAGAGAATTGAGTTCACTCAACAAAGTATTGTTTTTTCCCTGCTTTCCTCCTGCTGTTCCTTGGTCATTGTACTAAAAAAAGAAAAAAATAACAACTTTGAAATTAGTTTTAGAATCAAATTCTACCACCTACTTTCCAGGCCTTTTATGCTTCATTGATGTCCTCCTATCTCTTGGAGTTGTAATCTTGTCTTTTTAATAGATAAAAGGATTTGTCTAGATAACTGGGTTTTTTCCCTCTAACCTAAGACTTACGTAGCGAAGGTACATTAACCACTATCTTTATTGAGATTAGAAACTGGGAGAAAATTTCACGTGATTCATTTAATTTTTAAATATAAAAATATAATTGAATTAACATATCTGTATGGTTAGATTTAGTTATGTTCGGTAATTCGAAATTTCCAAAGTTGTACTCTGTGGGAATTTTAAAATCCAAAAATCATATTGTGAGAGTTTGAAATTCTAAAAATAGTCATTAAAATGAGCCTGGTTTAGGTTTGTCCAGCAAATTGTTATTGTAAACATCACCTCTGATAGACGTTAGCAATCGAATTCTAGGAATGTGAAATAAGACTGAGCCAGTGTGATTTACTGAGGCACATTTGGTTCTGCGACTTGAAATAAATTGTGTAAAAATCCTTGGCTCCTGTTCAGTATGTACTAAGAGAAAATTCAGAATCTTTTCATATTATCTGTGTGTTTATGAAATCCTATTTCCTATAGTTTGCACATGTAACTTAAAACTAGCAGAAATCATATTTGCTAATCAGGTCAATTTCTAAAACCTGCTTTTTGCCTTAGCAACATGAGTGTTGTGGTTTCATTCCTGCCGAGACTGTACATTTTAACCCCCACAGAAGGTTAAAAGGAGTTACCTAGATAAGGAGCCCACACTTACAAGGAGGGCAGTTTAACTCTGTGGAGGAAGTGAACAGTGTTCTTTATTTAGCTGAGGTGAAAGGAGGCTTTTGAGAGAGTTAGATTGCATTTGGGGGATTGAGCATCACATAGTCAGGTGGTCGTTTAATTCAATAGTATTGAACTGGTGTAATTCTTAAAGATTGTGTCAATGCTCCTGATTTTTTAAAATAAATTTATTTATTCATTTATTTATTTTTGGCTGCGTTGGGTCTTTGTTACTGAGCACAGACTTTCTCTAGTTGCGGTGAGTGCGGGCTACTCTTGGTTGCGGTGCGCAGGCTTCTCATTGTGGTGGCTTCTCTTGTTGTGGAGCGCAGGCTCTAGGCTCACGGCCTTCAGTAGTTGTGGCATGTGGGCTCAGTAGTTGTGGCAGGCGGGCTCTAGAGCACCGGCTCAGTAGTTGCACACGGGCTTAGTTGCTCTGCGGCATGTGGGATCTTCCCAGACCAGGGCTCGAACCCGTGTCGTCTGCACTGGCAGGTGGATTCTTAACCACTGCGCGACCAGGGAAGTCCAATACTCCTGATTTTTGAGCACCGCCTTTAGAAACTTTGCTTTCTAATATTGTTTAAAGAAAACTGGTACTTATTGGCACCACCTATTGGCTAGACATATAGTATGTGGTCTTTTTGCTCACTTTTGGAATTTTGTAATTATTAAACCATGCTCTCTTTTTTATTCTTTTAGAGTTTTTAATTTTCAATTAATTTTACTTTCAGAAAAGTTGCAAGAATAGTACAAAGAATTCCTAATTTCTCAAAGGTTAACATTTTACTATAGTTGCTTATCCTTCTCTCTCTCTTTCTGTGCGCACGCACGCACACACACACACACACACACACACACATGCTTTATATATATGTATATATGTGTGTATAATTATATATCTGTGTATATTATATAGACTCTTTATATAGTAATTTAATATTACTTAATTGGTGTAATTCTTAAGGGTTGCATTAATGCCCCTGATGTTTATATATATATGTATATACATACACATACAGACACATATACATATATATACTTGTACATACATATATATCACACTTATATACATTTTTTCCCCACCTGAACTATTTGAGAACAAATTGCAGGAATTATTCCTCCTACCCCTGCTTACTCCGTGGCATGGCAATATAACCACAGTACACTGATCAAAATCAGGAAGGTAACAGTGATATAATACTCTTATCTAATCTGTAGATCTCATTCAGTTTTGGCAATTTTCTCAATGTCCTTTATAACAAAACAAACTCAAGCTGTGTTGCATGCAGTTGTCACACCTTTTTAGTTTCCTTTAAACCATTCTCTTTTAATGACAGTGAACAAAAAAGATATAGTTCAAAATATGATATTAAAATATGCTTTAAGATATTTGCAAAGCTGCATGCAGTACTTTAAAAAAAAACAACACGCAAATTCAAACCCAAATTATAAGCTAATGGAAGTAGTGATTAGAGCCTAATTTTATTCTCTAAATTACTTATATTTTGCTAATTTAGATATAATCACTAGCAATACTGTTTGGAAGATTTGCTGTGTAGAAAAAATTTGCAGTTTATAACAAGTATTTCAGTAAATTAAAAGAATCAGATATTACATTACATTCATATGTGCTGTGCTCTCTATATATTTTTAAAAGTTAGTTTTAGGCAGTGGTTTACTATATGTTTCATGTCTTGAAAAAATTGCAAGTAAGTAATAATAGCTACAGTAGAAAGCAAACAAACAAACAACCGTTTTGACCTTGACATAATCCTCAGTGTATGCCACTGAAACGTTGATATCCCAAATCCGAAATAAAGATGGAAACTTTAAGGGGAAAATTCTCCTTTGTTAAAAAAGAAATGGCACTTCTCTCTGAGTGGTCTCATCCAGCTTTCACTATGTGCCAATGGTCCCTCTTCATCTCTCATTTCTGGCCAATAAATTTCTTTTCTGGTTGAGACTCAATGAAAGTAAACAACTTCAGATGTCACTTATGTTCCTTAGTTTGACATTCCATGACTTACTATGTATTACTTCAGTCATATTTTCTGAATAACTGTTAGCCATAGGCTAACCACTTCTTTAAAGAAAACATAAAAGCCTTCCCAAAACTTTGAAATAGCAGATTGTGGACCAGCAGTTAAAATCACAATATTATTTGCTCATACTTACCATACCTTTTACATGTTAGAAAGTAGGCATCCCAGTAGATAGGGTTACCTGTTCAAAAATCTCGAGGACATGATCTTCAGAAGGTTAAGCCTGTAGTTAGACCCTTTGATTAATCCTCCATGTTGTCAAAATTGCATCCTTTAAGAGTTAAGTATGTCAGCGAAAAAATTATCAATCTAAAAAAGGAATGGAGAGGACCTTCAAGATGGCAGAGGAGTAAGACATGGAGATCACCTTCCTCCACACAAATACATCAAAAATACATCTACATGTGGAACAGCTCCTACAGAACACCTACTGAATGCTGGCAGAAGACCTCAGACTTCCCAAAAGGCAAGAAACTCCCCACAAACGTGGCTGTGTGGTTGACACGGTCTTGGTGCTCCAGCTGAGTGTCAGGATTGGGCCTCTGAGGTGGGAGAGCCGAGTTCAGGACATAGGACACCAGAGACCTCCCGGCCCCACGTAATATCAATCGGTGAGAGCTCTCCCAGAAATCTCAGTCTCAACGCAAAGACCCAGCTCCACTCAACAATCAGCAGGCTCCAGTGCTGGACACCCCAGGCTGAACAACTAGCAAGACAGGAACACAACCCCACCCATTAGCAGAAAGGCTGCCTAAAATCATACTAAGTTCATAGACAGCCCAAAACACACCACTAGATGTGGTCCTGCCCACCAGAAAGACAAGATCCAGCCTCATCCACCAGAACACAGGCACCAGTCTCCTCCACCAGGAAGCCTACACAACCCACTGAACCAACCTTACCCACTGAGGGCAGACACCAAAAACAACAGGAACTACGAACCTGCAGCCTGCGAAAAGGAGACCCCAAACACAGTAAGTTAAGCAAAATGAGAAGACAGAGAAACAGCAGATGAAGGAGCAAGGTAAAAACCCTCCAGACCAAACAAATGAAGAGAAAATAGGCAGTCTACCTGAAAAAGAATTCAGAGTAATGATAGTAAAGATGATCCAGAATCTCAGAAATAGAATGGAGACAATACAAGAAACGTTTAACAAGGACCTAGGAGAACTGAAGAGCAAGCAAACAATGATGAACAACACAATAAATGAAATTAAAAATTCTCTAGAAGGAATCAATAGCAGAATAACTGAGGCAGAAGAACAGATAAGTGACCTAGAAGATAAAATAGTGGAAATAATTACCACAGAGCAGAATACAGAAAAAAGAATGAAAAGAATTGAGGACAGTCTCAGAGAACTCTGGGACAACATTAAACGCACCAACATTCAAGTTATAGGGGCCCCAGAAGAGGAAGAGAAAAAGGAAGGGACTGGGAAAATTTTTGAAGAGATTATAGTTGAAAACTACCCTAATAGGGGAAAGGAAATAGTCAATCAAGTCCTGGAAGTGCAGAGAGTCCCATACAGCATAAATCCAAGGAGAAACACTCCAAGACACATATTAATCAAACTATCAAAAATTAAATACAAAGAAAAAATACTAAAAGCAGCGAGGAAAAAGCAACAAATAACATACAAGGGATTCCCCATAAGGTGAACAGCTGAACTTTCAGCAGAAACTCTGCAAGCCAGAAGGGAGTGGCAGGACATATTTAAAGTGATGAAAGGGAAAAACCTACAACCAAGATTACTCTACCCAGCAAAGATCTCATTCAGATTCGATGGAGAAATTAGAACCTTTACAGACAGGCAAAAGCTAAGAGAATTCAGCACCACGAAACCAGCTTTACAACAAATGCTAAAGGAACTTCTCTATGCAGGAAACACAAGAAGAGGAAAAGACCTACAATAACAAACCCAAAACAATTAAGAAAATGGTAATAGGAACATACATATCAATAATTACCTTAAATGTAAATTGATTAAATGCTCCAACCAAAAGACACAGACTGGCTGAATGGATACAAAAACAAGACCCACACATATGCTGTCTACAAGAGACCCACTTCAGACCTAGGGACATATACAGACTGAAAGTGAGGGGATGGAAGAAGATGTTCCATGCAAATGGAAATCAAAAGAAAGCTACAGTAGCAATTCTCATATCAGACAATATAGACTTTAAAAGACTATTACAAGAGACAAAGAAGGACACTACATAATGATCAAGCGACCAATCCAAGAAGATATAACAATTGTAAATATTTGTGCACCCAACATAGGTGCACCTCAATACATGCAAATACTAACAGCCATAAAAGGGGAATCAACAGTAACACAATCATAGTAGGGGACTTTAAGCCCCCACTTTAACCAATGGACAGATTAACCAAGATGAAAAATAAGGAGACACAAGCTTTAAATGATACATTAAACAAGATGGACTTAATCGATATTTATAGGACATTCCATCCAAAAACCACAGAATACAGTTTATTCTCACGTGTTCATGGAACATTCTCCAGGATAGATCATATATTGGGCCAAAAATCAAGCCTTGGTAATGGCCACAAATCAAGCCATGGTAAATTCAAGAAAATTGAAATTGTATCAAGTATCTTTTCCAACCACAACGCTATGAAACTAGATATCAATTACAGGAAAAGAGCTGTAAAAAATACAAACACATGGACGCTAAACAATACGCTCCTACATAACCAAGAGGTCACTGAACAAATCAAAGAGGAAATTAAAAAATACCTAGAAACAATGGACAATGAAAACACGATGGCCCAAAACCTATGGCATGCAACAAAAGCAGTTCAAATAGAGAAGTTTATAGCAATACAGTCCTGCCTCAAGAAACGAGAAACATCTCAAAAAAAAAACCTAAACTTACACCTAAAGCAATTAGAGAAAGAAGAACAACAACAAAAAAAAACCCCAATGTTAGCAGAAGGAAAGAAATCATAAGGATCAGGTCAGAAATAAATGAAACCGAAATGAAGGAAATGACAGGCAAGGTCAATGAAACTAAAAGCTAATTCTTTGAGAAAATAAACAAAATTGATAAACCATTAGCCAGACTCATCTAGAAAAAAAGGGAGAAGACTCAAATCAATAGAATTAGAAAGGAAAAGGGAGAAGTAACGAAACTGCAGAAATACAAAGGATCATGAGAGATTACTGCAAGCAACTCTATGCCAATAAAATGGACAACCTCGAAGAAATGGACAAATTCTTAGAAAAGCACAGCATTCCGAGACTGAACCAGGAAGAAACAGAAAATATAAACAAACCAATCACAAGCACTGAAATTGAGACTGTGATTAAAAACCTTCCAACAAGCAAAAGCCCAGGACCAGATGGCTTCACAGGCGAATTCTATCAAGCATTTAGAGAAGAGCTAACACCTATCCTTCTCAAACTCTTCCAAAATATAGCAGAGGGAGGAACACTCCCAAACTCATTCTCTGAGGCCACCATCACCCTGATACCAAAACCAGACAAAGATGCCACAAAAAGAATACTACAGACCAATATCACTGTTGAACATAAATTCAAAAATCCTCAACAAAATATTAGCAAACAGAATCCAACAGCACATTAAAAGGATCATACACCATGATCAAGTGGGGTTTATCCCAGGAATACAAGGATTCTTCAACATATGCAAATCAATAAATGTGATACACCATATTAACAAATTGAAGGAGAAAAACCATATGATCATCTCATTACATGCAGAAAAAGCTTTTGACAAAATACAACACTTATTTATAATAAAAACCCTCCAGAAAGTAGGCATAGAGGGAACTTTCCTCAACATAATAAAGGCCATATATGACAAACCCACAGCCAACATCTTTCTTAATGGTGAAAAACTGAAACCATTTCCACTAGCATCAGGAACAGGACAAGGCTGCCCACTCTCACCACTATTATTCAACATAGTTTTGGAAGTTTTAACCACAGCAATCAGAGAAGAAAAGAAACAAAAGGAATCCAAATCGGAAAAGAAGAAGTAAAACTGTTACTGTTTGCAGATGACATGATACTGTACATAGAGAATCCTAATGATGCTACCAGAAAACTACTAGAGCTAATCAGTGAATTTGGTAAAGTAGCAGGGCACAAAATTAATGCACAGAAATAGCTTGCATTCCTACACACTAATGATGAAAAACCTGAAAGAGAAATTAAGGAAATACTCCCATTTACCATTGCAACAAAAAGAATAAAATACCTAGGAATAAACCTACCTAAGGAGACAAAAGACATCTACGCAGAAAACTATAAGACACTGATGAAAGAAATTAAAGATGATACAAACAGATGGAGAGATATACCATGTTCTCGGATTGGAAGAATCAGCACTGTGAAAATGACTCTACTACCCAAAGCAATCTACAGATTCAATGCAATCCCTATCAAACTACCACTGGCATTTTTCACAGAACTAGAGCAAAAAATTTCACAATTAGTATGGAAACAAAAGACCCCAAATAGCCAAAGCAATCTTGAGAAAGAAAAATGGAGCTGGAAGAATCAAGCTCCCTGACTTCAGACTATACTACAAAGTTACAGTAATCAAGACAATATGGTACTGGCAGAAAACAGAAATATCAATCAATGGAACAGGATAGCAAGCCCAGAGATAAACCCACGCATCTGTGGTCAACTAATCTATGACAAAGGAGACAAGGATATACAATGGAGAAAATACAGTCTCTTCAATAAGTGGTGCTGGGCAAACTGGACAGCTACATGTAAAAGAATGCAATTAGAACACTGCCTAACACCATACACAAAAATAAGATTAAGGACTTAAATATAAGGCCAGTCTCTATAAAACTCTTAGAGGAAAACATAGGCAGAATGCTGTTTGACATAAATCACAGCAGGATCCTTTTTGACCCACCTCCTAGAGTAATGGAAATAAAAATAAACAAATGGGACCTAATGAAACTTAAAAGCTTTTGCACAGTGAAGGAAACCATAAACAAGATGAAAAGACAGCCCTCAGAATGGGAGGAAATATTTTCAAATGAAGCAACTGACAAAGAATTAATCTCCAAAATATACTAGCAGCTCATGAAGCTCAATATCGAAAAAAACAAACAACCCAATCCAAAAATGGGTAGAAGACCTAAATACACATTTCTCCAAAGAAGATATACAGATTGCCAACAAACACATGAGAAAGGATGCTCAACATCACTAATCATTAGAGAAATGCAAATCGAAACTACAATGAGGAATCACCAGTCAGAATGGCCATCATCAAAAAATCTACAAACAATAAATGCTGGAGAGGGTGTGGAGAAAAGGGAACCCTCTTGCACTGTTGGTGGGAATGTAAATTGATACAGCCACTATGGAGAACAGTATGGAGGTTCCTTAAAAAACTAAAAATAGAACTACCATATGATCCAGCAATCCCACTACTGGGCATATACCCTGAGAAAACCATAATTCAAAAAGAGTCATGTACCACAATGTTCACTGCAGCACTTAAATGTCCATCGACCGATGAATGAATAAAAAAGATGTGGCACATATATACAATGGAATATTACTCAGCCATAAAATGAAACAAAATTGAATTATTTGTAGTGAGGTGGATGGACCTAGAGTCTGTCATACAGAGTGAAGTAAGTCAGAAAGAGAAAAATACTGTATGCTAACATGTATATATAGAATCAAAAAAAAAAAAAAGTGTTTCTGAAGAACATAGGGGCAGGACAGGAATAAAGAGACAGACGTAGAGAATGGACTTGAGGACATGGGGAGGGGGAAGGGTAAGCTGGGATGAAGTCAGAGAGTGGCATTGACATATATACATTACCAAATGTAAAACAGATAGCTAATGGGAAGTAGCCACATAGCACAGGGAGTTCAGCTCGGTGCTTTGTGGCCACCTAGAGGGGTGGGATAGGGAGGGTTGGAGGGAGACACAAGAGGGAGGGGATATGTATGCGTATAGCTGATTCACTTTATTATACAGCCGCAACTAACACAACAATGTAAAGCAATTATACTCCAATAAAGATGTTAAAAAATACTAATCATAAAAAAATAAAAAAGAAATGGAAAATTTTATTTGGGCCAACCTGAGGATTATAACCCAGGAGACAGTCTCTCAGAGAGTTCTGAGTACTGTTCTGAAGAGGTAAAGGGAGAGGCCAGTATGTAAGTGATATATTACATATTTATCTATCTATCTATATATACACACATATATATATCAGTGTATATATGCACTATACATATTGCATATACCCCTTGACAAATGGGTATATGCAATTAAGCATCTTGGTAGAAGGTTACTGCTGCTCTTGAGGTAATGATATCTTAGTCAATGGCCCTTTTCTAAGTATGGGAAGATGCAAGAAATTGGGTTCATAAAATTTTCTCCTGAAAATATCTAACTCTGTGAAGGCCAGTTCTGCTAGTTTTCCCAGAGCACAGAGTACCTCATCTTTATCTTCACCCTGTGCTGTAGGTCAGCAACTGCAGTGGCTAATGACTTGATTATTGTAGAACAGGATGGTGGGCAACATTCTTTATTTTATAATTCTTTCCCTTTCAGTCTTAATTTCAACCAAGGTTTGGGGAGCATTTTGTGACCAGTTTGTCCCACAGTGCTAGGAATGCTCATTCCCAGGAAAGGCGAAGATTTTGTTGATGGGCCACTCTGTGTATTATTACTGGTCTAGGTCCTGTTAACAGTAGCAAAAATCCTCTTGACCGCCTGTCTTACTAGTCTGTTGTGGTCCAAGACATGGTTCCCTCTTGTTGCGTCTTCCCATGTCTATCGTTACACTATTTCATTCCTTCATCTTATGGGACTATATGTTTAGTCAGTTGTTTCAGGTCTCCTAATCATCATTAATTTTATCTGAGGCTCAGTCATGCATTTGGTAATGCAAGAAACAATAATCTTGTGAAATAGACATAATAGAAGTAGGATAGCTAGTAACATTAATAAGATCGTTAGTAAGTAAGCTAAGAATTTCAATTAGGTTCAGCCCAGGTTGTCTGACCAGTTTGTTCTTCACCAATTGCTCTCTTTAAAAGAAATAATATATTGGCACTATACATAAAATTCACCAAAGATATCTACACACACAAGGCGAGTCTTGGGTACCTTACAGGATTGAGAAGGGAATATTATCTTCTAAGGAGTTACATGGCTGGCACCAGAAGAAGAAAAATTGATCTTCATGGTTGAACAGGTATTTCTGCCATTGGGGAGGTCTTGTTAACACATAATGCAGATGCAAAGTGCAAGATAGAGGGGAGGGCAGAAGCCCAAAAGGGCAGAGAAAAATTTTATATTTAAAGTTTTCTTGTCTTGCCTTAAAATATGAATTTTTATTTCATCAAACAGTTAAAATGGTCAGCAATAGGCATATTCACAAATTGAATAATACGGGCTGAAAATCAGAAATCAAGGTGTGATTCTTTAGAAAGGAGAGTAATTTTTTTTAACTTTAAATTGGTTTTTAAAGTGCATCAGTAAGAGGAGATCCATCTCCAAATTTGAGCAGTAGCAACATTAATTACATAAGTGTCTAGGCTTTCAATATGAAAATGTTAAAGGTCTTTTTAAAAAATTTTTCTTTTATTGGGGTATAGTTGTTTTACAATGTTGTGTTTCTACTGTACAACAAAGTGAAGTAGAGTTCCCTGTGCTATACAGCAGGTTCTTATTAGTTATCTCTTTTATACATATTATTGTATATATGTCAATCCCTATCTCCCAATTCATCCCACTCCCTGCCCCGGCTTTCCCCCTTTGGTGTCCATATGTCTGTTCTCTACATCTGTGTTTCTATTTCTGCCTTGCAGACCAGTTCATCTATACCATTTTTTTAGGTTCCACATATATGTGTTAATATATGATATAGAATTATGCCATAGATTTAGTGGAAAACAGTTTAATGGTAGTGGAGTTTAAAGAAGTTCGAATAAGATTAACTCCATTATTTAAATGATCATGGGGAAGGTGATGATGCTGGTAGTGTTTATAATTTTTGACTTTGCTGCAGAGTTCATAGATCATAGAGATTTTGTACAAAAGGAGGAGGAAGCCAATGCTGGGAGGATGGCCTTAGTCACACCATGTAAGTCACCAAACATCTTTTTTAGACTAAAACACTTCTGAGGCTATCTGCCAAACTGTATTTTTTTTTAAAAAAGCAAATATGTTCCATGCATTTGAACGCTTATAGTTGGAAAACCTCTGGCGATGGAAAACTTCGTTCTTTGTAAACTGATGCTGCATTTACATATATTGAGACATGGAACATATCCATAAAGTTGTGTAATTCTCTATAAAATGCATTCTTATATCCCAGTTCTTAGTTTGTTAGATCAGATCCTTAAGAATTATTTTAAATGCCTTTGTTTAACCAAAAAGAAAGAAAGAAAGAAAGAAATGTTAAAGAACACTTGTCCTTTGGGTAATCTGGTCCTGCTGGAGAGAGGCTTTGAGCAGCTTGGTGCCCTCCTTCATATAATGAACACACATTTCAGTAGGCCTAGAGTGCTGTCACAGCTCACACTTTATTTCTTCATCTAACCTGGCCCATTTCTACACTCTCATCTCTTCCTAATGCTTCTGGGTTTTCCTCAGTTGACTCATTTTCCAACTGTCTTGTCTCACTTGAACCACTCCTAACAGACATTTGGCTTCCTTTCTTCCCTCTGTTCCAGAGACCCTCAGACCCTGTCTCTGACCTCCCTGTATAAACACCTCGCCTCATCCCTTCAGGATTTTACTGTTTGATGCAGCCAGCATGTACCCCTGAAAGTTATATATGCTTCTGGTGTTTTATTTTAGAAGTCAATTACCTTGCCTTATAGACACAATATAGAATATTCTAGTACCCAAAGCAAAAATCAGATGACAGATTTTGTAAATCAAGCACATAGAAGGCAATAGAAGTAAAAATTCTTGCTCTGATAATAATGAGGTCTTAGGATGTAAGAAAAGAACAAATTTTACTGAAGATGAATTTATGATAGACTCTAATAATATCACCTTTAGGACGTTTTGCTGACGCCTCACGACGTTAGTAATTTTGTGGTTCAGGTTTAGAAGTCCTAGCAGTTACACATTTTACCCTTAGCCCCCTACCTTCCAAACACAAAGTATGCAAGTACTGTCAAGAAATAGTGTTTTTAGAGTTTTGCCCCAGAACAGCAGCACAAGGAGCTGCATGAAACCGCTCAAAATTAGAACAACTGTAACTGGTGAAGATCTTTTTTTTTTTTTTTTTTTTTTTTTTTTTTTGCGGTATGCGGGCCTCTCACCGTTGTGGCCTCTCCCGTTGCGGAAAACAGGCTCCGGACGCGCAGGCTCAGCGGCCATGGCTCACGGGCCCAGACGCTCCACGGCATGTGGGATCTTCCCAGACTGGGGCACGAACCTGTGTCCCCTGCATCAGCAGGCGACTCTCAACCACTGCGCCACCAGGGAAGCCCAAAGATCATATTTTTAAAAAGCATTAAAGTCTGAAAAAATTTTTAAGCGCATACAGCAAATGAAGAAATACTTATTCAAGAATAATACTAAATCTTATGCTCGTTTCGGCAGCACATATACTAAAAATTGGAACGATACAGAGAAGATTAGCATGGCCCCTGCACAAGGATGACACGCAAATTCGTGAAGCGTTCCATATTTTTGGGATATATGTACATGTATAGCTGATTCACTGTGTTATAAAGCAGAAACTAACACACCACTGTAAAGCAATTTTACTCCAATAAAAATGTTAAAAACAACAAAAAAGAATAATACCAAATCTTGATAAAAACAGAGAGAGTGGGTGACACTTGTGTCACAGCCCACTTCCTCCCTCCCACCTGCCCCTGCTCAGTGTGATGGAAGTTCTCCTCTAGGCACTTGTGGCCAAGAAGATGGGGCTGCTTCTCCCCTCAGCTCTCAATCAAGGGCTACTGTATCTGACCAAAAGCTGAAGGCCTCCAGTGTTTCTCATCTCCATTAGGTCTGAGTTGCAGAGGCTGAATTCCTGGCAAAAGTGGCTAAGAGTTTGGGGGCTCCCTTCTACCACCCCACCCCACTCATAGGGCAGGGGCTCCATCGTAGACATAGCAAGCCAAGAATATGGGGGCATCAATTGACCTTGCCCCAGCTCACATACTGGGTAGAGGTTCCACAGGAGGAGACCAGAGGTTACTGGCCCAGCCTAGCACTGGCTCATAAATCAGAGGTGTCACTCTAAAGAATGGACCCACATCCAGCTCTGGAGCAGTGGGTCAGAGACTTGGCCCAGGAAAGAGGCCATGTATAAAGAGAGAAAACTCACAAGCTCTGCCGAACGAAAATGATTTTATTTGAAACAGAGTCTGCAGAAATTTAAGCCTACAGGAACTCTTGAAAACAGTGGAGATTTTGGGGGGAAAAGTGTTTTTTCTCAGAAAAGAAAGAAAACAAAAATGAACAGAACCTCAGAAAAATCCCACCAGGCACACCAACATGTATAAAATTAGACTACCAGAAGGAAAGGAGAGAGAGAAAGGAGCAGGAAATATATTTTTTTAAATATTGACGAAAAACTTTCCAAATTTGATGAAAACGTTAATCTACACATCCAAGAAGCTCAATGACTCATCAGTGTCACTCTTCCTCTTTCCAATCCCGTTTTCCAGGCAACCCTAAGAATACTTTCTTAAAACACAAATTGGATCATGTTTCCTTTACTTAAAATTCTCCAATGGCTTCTTGTTGCATTTAGAATAAGAATAATTAATTATGGCTCCTGTGACTGCTGCTTATATTTCCTGCCTCCCTTCCAGCCTCATTTGACTCCTCTTGCTTCAGACACAGTGGCCTTCCTCCACTTTCTCCGTCACCCCCAGCTCTTTCCTGTTGTAGGACCTTTGCACGGGCTCTTTTCTCTTCCTGGTGCATCGTCTCCCCATCTTTTTTTTTAATCCCTTACTAAACTGTTTTCATTTATTTATTTATTTATTTACATCTTTTTTTTTTTTTTTTTTG